>NC_051157.2:139328892-139496516 GCF_013339745.2 Dermacentor silvarum
AGTGTGTAATCTGGACATTTTCTACCAAAATGTTCATGGACTTCACACCAAGGCACAGAATTTTTCGCCAATGTCATTTCGTCTTCCTTTCCTATTTTTGTTATTTCCGAAACTTGGCTCTGCAGTGAAATTCCTCCTCAGATATTTTTCCTCCACATTATAACGTCTTTCGCAGTGACCGTGACTTCAGTGGAGTTAACCCATTAGGTACCACGTGACCACATGGTCACGCTTATACATGAAGCATTCAATTTATGCAGGTTTGAAAAACTGTGCCAGAATCACGGCAACATACCTTACGTTAGCTTAGGGTACCCTTACCCACCAGGTGGGGAGAAGTTCACAATGTTTATTGTCATGGCTAAGTAGCGTATGCCACCGCCCGATAAAGGGTTCAGCCTCATCCATCCATCCATATTTGGGAGCCGCCAAAAGCCGCGAAACAGTGGTTCTGCATTTCAGCGCGCCGACATGCAACGCTCTCCGCAGGTAAGTGGATTATTTATTTATAGGCCGCCTACTGCAAGTACTCTGTAGAGTACTTGCAGTAGGCGGCCTATGGTGACAATTTGAGAGAGATAAGTTGATGTGTTGTTTGTGAAAAAGAGCGTTAGTTACGTGTTGCCATATGGTCACGCTGGCTCCGCATTTGCTCAATTGCGTTACTTCATTGTACGCTCTTTGTAGGGTAATTCCCCGGCAATATGCGCCAATTTATTGTCTGCACAGGTTGACTTTAGAAAAATAACCAGAATACTCGAAGAGGACCATGAAGATGTGTCGGCTATCCACATTTAGCCATTGGAGGCTACCATATACCAGACGAAGATTCCGCAGATGAGGATTCTGGTGGTCTCATAGACAATCTTAGTAGCAGGCTGCTTAGAGCAGGTGCTGAAACCGTTCTTGCCGATGGTCATCGTATTGGTGGATGTGATTCTGATGGAGATGAAGCAGAGTTTGAACAAGAAGGCACTGAACCACTAGATATCTCCTCGGGTGTAGGAAACACAATTCGCTTCGGGTACAAAGTGTGGTGCCTGAATGCGAAAAAATGACTACCTTGCAAACTTTAAAGTATATCAAGGGAAGCAGAAAGACACTGCCACAAGCGCACAGCATCAAAAGGACTTCGGAAAACCAGCAGCACCTCTCCTAGAAATGGTGGACCAATTTCGGTCGAAGTTCGTCATCTGCCATTTCACTTTTATTTCGACAATATCTTCACCAGCTTGCACCTTCTCAAGCACCTGAAAAACTACGAAGCCACAGGCACAGTGGCAAAAACTGTGTGCCGAAGGAATGCCCCATCGCTCGACCTGATTGCATCAAGCGCAAGAGTCGTGGGTACAAAGAGCATGCGCTTTCGGATGAGGGGATGATCATGTCCGCTGGATGGACAACTCTGTTGTAACAATCGCAAGCACTGCGCATGGCGTAGAGCCCATGTCCTTTGCAGACAGGTATTCCCGCGCACAGAAGAACAGGATCAAAGTGCCTCGCCCTAATGCCGTTACCCAGTATAACAGTTTATGGGAGGCACTGATCAGATGGACGCAAACAAGAGGCCTACCGGGTGCAATTCGTGGCAAGAAATGGTGGTGGCCGATATTCACTTGGCTTTGCGACGTAGCCATATGCAATGGTTGGGGCTTATTTGCAGCACAGAAGCGAACATCACTCAACTGGAATTTCGGAGGCAAATCGCTCAAAGCTACCTCACAAGATGGAATATCAAGCCAAAAGGACCTGACCGTAGAAGAACGTCGACGCTTGGTGACAGTGCAATTGGTGGCCCACGGTATGACCAAACAGCCCATTTCGTTGGAACCATGCATAACGCAAAAGGCGCCGGTGCGCTGGAGACAGCTGCAACAGCTCGGTGGCGCACTCGGTGCACAAAATGTGACGTCGGCATGTGCATTCCATGCTTTATACCATACCAGAATAAATAAGTGCCCGACATTTTACTAATTATGCTTTCCACAATGTTTCAAGGCCTGAAATAAAAATTTTCACTGCGCATTTTTGCTGTAGCCTAAAGCCCAGCGTGACCATAAGGTCATGGGCCGTATTTTCTTAACTAAAGGAATGTTCACAATGAAACTTTTAGTGTGCCTTCTTTAGACGAATACATGATAAAAAATGACATCTGTTTCAACAAAACTCATAAAAAAGAAACCGTTCCCCTAATGGGTTAACAAAAAGTTGTGGCGTACTTATTGCCGTTGACAGCTCACTGACATGTGCAAGCGCGCGACATAGGAAGTGTACAGGAATCGGTTGGGCTTGAAGTCAGCCTAGCGTGCTGTGAAAAATTGTTAATCGGAACCTTCTACTTCCACCGAAGTATTTCTCCTGCCTTGTTGATGAGTCATCTCTTCTATTGAAAGTGGCTTATCCTCCTATCGCAAGCACAGAGTAATGCTTCTCAGTGATTTTAACACACCAGGAATTGATTAGAACACGCTTACATATTCTCAGTATAATACATTACATAGAGAACAAATGCAGCCTGTAGTTAGGACTTTCTGTCCTTCTGTTCTTTCAGCAGCACAAGCTTGATCGCCAATTCCTGTGGCAACGTTTCAAGACATTTGCCTCTCGAATGCTCAAGCTATAGATGTCTCCTGTTCTGACATTTCCCTTGTCCGTCCCGATAAGTTTCACCCTCACTTAAGATAGGTGCCTCTGAGTCAGCCTTGAGGCAGAGCTTCTCCACTGGCATTAATGAATCTTCTCGCTTTGCTTTCAAGCGGGTGATTATGTGCTTGTATAATTCTTGTTCACCAGAGATTGGTCCCTGTCACAGATAAAACCAACCTTGATGAACAAATAGATCAGTTTACCAATTAGACCAGTTCGTTTAGAGCGGTATGCACAAATACATTCCTCAGTACAGTCTTAGGCGCTCTAAATATACCCACTGGTTCTCATCTGAACTTATAACTGCCCTAAAGCATAAAGATCGCGCGCACCGCAAATCCAGAATTCCTGTGCCTAATGAGTGGAGAGAAGAATTCCGCTTTTTCGAACTCTCTGCAAACGCCTCTATAAGCGGGATTATGACTCATATATTGCATTCTTGGAGAAGAGCGCCTCCGATCAGGCCGCGGAATTGTGGAAGTATATCCGCAAGCATACTAGTAATCGCGGAGAGTGTTTTCGCCTGCTCAACTCTAGCGGAGTAGAAGTCCAAGCAGACGCGGACTGTTTTGCTGCCCATTCCTCTTCCTTATATAAAACCTTCAGGTTTCAACGCTGGTGTCAGTCAGGAGCACACAAGGGCTCCTACATCTATTCCTGTGTTGTTTGATGAAAAGCTGATCAGCGAATGCCTTAAGCGCTTGAAAGCCTTCCCTATCCTGCGGTCCTGATGGCATCCCTTCCGCAATCTTAAAAGCGTACGGCGGTATATTTGCCACAATATTGACATCTATATTTAATAGCTCTCTGAATACTTTCACTTTCCCTCGCATGTGGAAACTGCTCGTGTTTTCCTGTAGTTAGTCTGGCTGTAAAAACCGATGTCTCAAGTTATCCGCCCGATTTCTCTTCTCTATGCCACAATTAAGGTTTTGAGCTTGCTCTTCACAACGTATTGTCTGTACTGTGAAGAACACATGGATTCCGAATCAGCATAGATTCCTCCCCGGCCGCTCCACTATCACAAATCTCGCAAGCTTCATGACTAGAGGCCGGATCTTTAGGCATTAAAAAAGCGCATTTTAGGCCTCGAAGTGTCGTAAATATAGGCACAATAAATGTTTACATGAATGCAAATAATTTCAAACGAAGACGTGCGTGACCTGTATCTACAACAGGGAAACAAGAAATGTTATTGTTTTGATGGCACAAAGACGCCGACAGGTTAAACATAGCCGTGCAATTATTGTCCTATAAACTGCTGGACTTATGACGATCAGTTGGCGTATTCAACAAGCACACACACACTGCTCATATTCATGTTCAACGGCCACTGTCTCTAGCGTTGCATAGAAGTGAAACAAGCATGAAAAAGAATACTTGCAAGCTGGCAATACTTATTGTAGTGATCCTAGAGGAACAGACAGCGAAGAGGAATTGCAAGTGATAGGATATTTTTCTTACACATTTACCAAGGCCCAAGCAAACTATGCTACAACGGAAAAGGAAGCATTGGCTGTAGGTATGGCGCTCAAGTATTTTAGAAGTTATCTGGAAGGAAGAAGCTTCAAATTGTTTACAGATAATCAAGCCCTGTCTCACCTTTTGCAACTCACTCAGCCAAAAGGTAGAGTGGCAAGATGGGTGAGTGAATTCAGCAGTACACTTTCGAGGTAGCGCATCGCCCAGGACAAAAGCATCAGGACGCAGATGCTCTGTCTAGACTTCATGTACCAAGAGAAGTTACCAGGAAGAAGTGAATATGAGCAAATTGTGGGAAGGAACGCAAGACCTGAAGATGCAAACGGGAGGCTAGAAGTGCCCGAAACAGCGATACCGACCATACTGCGACTCTACCACGACAGTCCGGAGTCGGGAGACCATGATGGATTCACTAAAACATACCGAAAGCTAACGCAAAGATTCACTTGGAAAGGCATGAAGACAGATGTCGCTACTACATAAAGACGTGCCACAACTGCCAACTTTGCAAAGTTAAGTTCAGACCACGTGGAAACAAAATGGTCACTCCGGAATACTCGAATGTGCCCTTCGAAATACTACATCTCGATTTGCTGAACTCAAAAAGAAGGGCGAGGGGTCAAAAAGACGCAAGCATTCCTCGTTGCAGTGGACGAGTGTACGTTGCTGCTAAAGCTGGCAGAGAAGATGCGAACTGTGTAACTTCTTTTCTAGAGAGGGATATGTTCTGCAATGTTAAGGTGATCGTTGCGGACAACGGACCGGCATTCCGAAGCGAAAAACTTAGCCATTGGTCTGAAGCAGAGGCGTCGAGCTGCGTTTTCCAGCACCTTATCACCCAGAAGCGAATTCACCAGAATTGCAGAAAGGGTGATTCGGGGCTTAAAGACATTCCTATCTTTATACCCCAACTTCAAAGGCGGGTGGAAGTGCGCTCTGGAAGCAGCTGTTCGTCACCATAACCGATCTCACACTGCAGCATTGAGATGTAGCCCTTACTTCGCCGCTTTCCAAAAACCCTGTTGGTTACCTGCGGACAAAGAACTTGATATAGTTGACAAAATAACCCTTTGCGAAAA
Organism: Dermacentor silvarum; assembly: GCF_013339745.2. Classification (NCBI taxonomy): domain Eukaryota; kingdom Metazoa; phylum Arthropoda; class Arachnida; order Ixodida; family Ixodidae; genus Dermacentor; species Dermacentor silvarum. Next base: position 139,334,100 of record NC_051157.2, read on the forward strand.
GCACCTGCATTTGAACCAGAAAGAAAAGTATCGTAAAACTATGAAAAAGAACTTCGACAAAAATCACCAGTCCACGATACCCGATATTGAACCAGGAGACATGGTGCTGGTTCGAAAGGGCTTGGATTCAAAGTGCCCCTTTATAGGCCCATATTCAGTATTGAAAACAGTGAAGCACCAAGGGATTCTCAAGACTATGTATTATCAAGGACCCCGAGGAAACACAGAAGAGGCGTCGATTGCTATATCCTTCAATATCATCCCAGGAGAGATGATAATGAAAGCCCGGGAGGATGTATTGATCCTAGAGGAACAGACAGCGAAGAGAACAAAGATGAGGGAGAAGAAGAGAACGAAGACATGGAGCACCGTAATGGCAGCTGACTAGTATAATTAAAGTCTTGAAGGCTTTTACCGTGTGTTGGAACTTTATACTTATTAAAAAAGTGCTATTTTATGTCTGCCTGACGCAATTAAATAAAACACAACAGAAACAGACAAATAATAAATGAAAGGGAGACTACAACTTATTAAGGAATTAACATGTTCTTCATGAGGACTGTTAGGTACAACTCTGGCAATTTTCTCATATACAATGACATTATCGGAATTGTACAGGCGAAACGCCCCAACACTGCCAAATACACTTCCGTCCATTTGAAGTGCACATGTTTGAATAAATATTTTGTAGAGCACGCGGAATGTAGCCTAAGAATCACTGTGAAGATTGTGGAAACAATAGCAAACTACACCACCTCCAGATTTTTGGATTCAAAACTGTTCCTCTTGTCACCGATAATGATTTTGTACGCTGAGAAGGAACCGCTCGACGGCAGTGAACACCTTAAAAAGTAAATTACAAACAAAACAAAAGCCGCGTGTACATCACATTTTTTCTTTCTTCTTCTGCTCTTTACTGTCCTTTCCCCTGACGGCTCTCCACGGTTCGCATTCGCCAACGGCAGCGCGTCCCATTTCACTGCTCCTAGCTGTTGTTTAACGAAAGTTGGTTGAACGAAATGACTATAGGTTGTACCCCATAGAGTTCCTAACAGTCAATGTTGCCCGGTTACATGAATAGCGGTCTCTAATTGCACTCAAAAGCAAAACTTGAGGCCAAATAGTGTTCATATGGGCGCCGATATTGAAAATAGGCATTTATAGACATATAGGCACAAACGCCAAAATAGGCATTTATAGGCACTATAAGAACACTATAAAAGCACTTTTTAACCTCTAATTCATGCTCATATATCAAAGTGGGGAGATAGGAGCGCAAGAAACAAAAAAAGGCATTTGCCTAAAATCCGGTCTCTATTCATGACACATATCTCCGCGCCGGTACTTCAAAGGGGGCAAGTAGACGCCATATATTGCGACCTCGGTAGAGCTTTTGATGTGATAAGCCACTCACTGCTTCTCATCAAGCTTACGCACTTTGGTGTTGACTCGTCAATTGTAAATCTCTTGCGGAGTTATCTTATTGATAGATCATGTTTTGTTAACGTCAACAGCCAAACGTCTTCTTCATACATGGTAACCAGTGGCGTTCCTCTAGGATCAGTGTTAGGACCACTCCTTTTTTTAATTTTTATTAATGACGTTCTTTCCGCCATTCGGCATTCTTCATTCCTTCTATATGCCGATGACATAAATATTTTTAAGGCAATTCACACTGTTGATGACTTTCGCATCCTGCAGTCTGACCTGTTTTCTTTTTCTAAATGGTGCACAGATAATAACCTCACCTTGAATGCTTCTAAGACCAAAGTCATGATTTTCCCCCACAAAACAGCAAGCATTTCTTTTTCTTATTCAGTAGATTCTGTACCATTGTGTAAGGTCCGTGAGATCAATGATCTCGGTGTACTTTTTGATACAACCTTACACTTTTCAGCTCACACTAAACGCGTTTCAATGCGGGGCATGCGCACTCTTGGCTCTGTTTGCAGACTGTCGAGAGAATTCAATTCTCCCACACCATTCCGTAAGTTGTACACAACAATCTGTCTTCCTCAACTCGAATACGCTTCGGTCATCTGGAACGGCATTTCTAGATCTGACATTATAGATCGGGTCCAGAAAAAGTTTCTGAGCACATATCATCACCGCTTTGCTAACACGGGCTCTGGGCCCTGCTCTAGCACTGTTGGATTATTGCCATTGCCCTTACTTCGCTGCCGACGTAATCGCGCTGACCTGCTTTTCCTTTTCAAACTCTTTCACGGTATCCTCATGTGCCCCGAACTCCTCAGTATCACGTTTCGTATTCCGCACAAGATCACCAGAGAACACAGACCTTTCCATGTTGCTGCCTGTCACCACCAATACTCAGCCATCCACAGAACACAGAGTCTTTATAACGCCCACTTTCATGACCTTGATATTTTTCACAACTCTGTCTTTGTTCTGCTCTGAGCTTTCCGTTGTTGTGTCTTAGTTTCACCATATTGTTCAACTTCCCTTCTCCTTTTTATTATCTATGCATTTTGCGCCTACGGTTACATGTATGTACACTTTTCTTTTCAAGATTATGCTTTATTCATATTTTTACTGATATTCCCCTATTGTATTTATATTTCTATGTATACGTATGCCAGCACCTAGACATCACGGTTGTTCCTGGGCACGATAAATAAATGATTGATTGATTGATTGATTGATAACAGCAGCAATATTTTTTCTCAGGAGTATGGCCTACCAAGCACCAGGGGAGAAACTGGCGCTCGTGACGCAATTCCCGTTTACCTGGGGGGTATACCAGCTGACATAGCCGTGGTAGTGCTTTGTTGGCAGCTGCGATGTAAGCATAGGTGTCGCTGTCAACCAAATCGTTTGCCATCGCGGTTCGTGCGCATTTTATTTGTGGTATGCTGCAATGCCTGATAAGTGCATTGTGCCGGGCTGCTCTGGCAACTATAGTGCCGAGAAGAAAGTTCAGGTGGTTTCGTTTCCGAAGGACGATGACACGTTGAAGAAGTGCTTACATGCCATTCCGAGGAAGGATATCGTGCCAACTTCATGTACCAAGGTAAGAATACCTTTCAAGTGCATTCTTTAGTTTTCATTTTTCTTGAAGTGCTGTTTTCGATTTTCCCAGACTGTCAAACATTGTGCGTGCGAATGGTACAAGAGTGGTCAGTATGTGTGCACAAAGAAAAATGTTTTTGTTAACCCTAGTACCCAATGTATCATGTTGACTACTTGCTGCTTGGTTGCCGCAGCCTCTGTTTAGTTCTTTGTATGTGTGTCTGAATATATTACCTTCGCAGAACTGTATTAATCAGTGCATGCTCATCGTGTAAGCTGTCAAATGCAAAAGTCTTGAGGGAAGATCACTCACTGCGGAAGCTAGCCCTATGAAAAAAAAAATTCAGCATGCTAATAAGGCTGTTGAATAGCTTTAAATTTTGCTGTAGATGTAATGTCTGTGCCTGTGTATCTGTGCGCAGATTTATCGGTCTTTGCCATAAAAGAATCAGTTTTTTTCTTGCTCATTTTGTAACACATATCATACTTTTGTTAATAGGTGCTAGTGTTGACATATCTATTACAGAACAGTTAGGAAGGAAATGCAGGAAATCCATAACGTTGATGGGGCGCTTTATTGCTGCGGCAGTCCACAGTTCACGAGTAATTTTTTCTTATACTGGTTGCATAGTCATGACACACATATCTTGTATTATGTAGGTCTGTGCTGTTTACTTCGACCCCTCATGCTTGGAGCGAACGACATCGTATACTGACTGGAAGACAGGAAAAGTGGTAGAGGTGCCTGTGCACGGTCTGCGCACTGGGTCTGTGCCTAGCATGTTCCTGGGGTGTCCTTCATACCTCTCGAAGGAAAAACAGAGCTTGAGAGAAGCGCCAGACATCAAGCGATCCTGACATGATGTCTCAGGACTTGCTTGTGCTATCCAAGAATCTGTAGCATCGTATGAAGTGGAGGAAGAAAGGCAACGCTTTTCAACACACCAAGAAATGAAAGCACGCCTTCAAGCAGCATCAGTGCCAGATGTGTGGACTGTCGTACATACAGATAGGTGCACAATGTTCCTGTACATTGTAAACGAGAGCGAACCATGTTTGAAGGCCTCCCTAACAGTGTTTGACAGTCTCAAACTTAGTGCCTGCTATCAAGGAGTTCCAGTCAAAAGGCTGAGAGAAGGTGTTCTTCCAGACACTGTTCACGATGTAAGATCCTTGCACCAAGTTTTGGACAGTCTGTTTATGTTGTCATCTGAGGAACAAAACTGCCGCTTGGTAGATGCAATCAGTGTTCTCCTTGACAAGCTTGAAGGCAATATGCATGCAGAAAAAAAATAGACTGCGAAGCTGTTAACACTTTCTAAAAGGCGTGTCCAGTACAGTTCTCAACTAATGGTGCTATCATGTATATTATGTATATCACATGTGTATCACGTATATCACATGTGTATAAGTTCTTAGGGAAGGTAAGCGGACTGGCTTTGCCTCAACCAAGCACAATACGAAATGTGTGCTCATCTTACCAGCTAGCCCCACGGACTGAGTCTTCAGGGAGTAGTTTTCTACAATATTGTTCAGCCGACAGCTCGAGAGCAAAGCGCAGTTCGTCTTTTTCGTCTGGGCGCCCGCGTGCATCGTCCAGAAGAAACACGCAATATGCATGTATCAATATGTTGCACATTAATTTAAGCAGTTGCAACTTCATGAGACTTGTGTTACGTTGATGTTGGATGAGATCCACATCAAGATTTTCGTCAATTATAAAGGTGGGAGCATATGTGGTGCTGCTGCAAATTCCAGTGAGACAGCTACATCAGCTCATGTTTTTATGATTCAAAGCCTGCTGCCATCATTTTGAGAGGTGGCCTATATTCTTCCAGTGAAAAAATTGACTGGTGATGATCTCCATGCCACACTGAAGAAGGTTATATTGCGTCTGGAAGAAATTGGGTTTAAGGCTGCGGCAGTTGTCTGCGACAATAATTTGTTGTACAGAAATTAATGAGGATGTTTAGTGAACCACGCAAACTTCGAATTCTGTACCCCCACCCTGCAGACCCATCCCAGTCGCTTTTTTATGTTGACGCAATGTACTTACTGAAATGTATAAGGAGTAACTGGATTAACAAAAAAAAAAATGCAGGCACAAACTTCTATCCACACTTTGACCTCTCTAACAACAGCGTACACCCAGACAACATTAGGAGTGCCTCATTCAAGGATTTGCGAGAGGTATACAGACTAGAATCATTGTGGATATGGGTTAACGTCCAATGAACTAAATCCCAGCAACTTGCAGCGTCGGAACATTAAACTTGCATCGCATTTAAACTTGCTTCAGCAACAAACATGTTGCAAACAGTGCCACAAACGTGGTAGTAAATAATTTATGTAAGCTTAGAAATTACCTTCAGCACAAAGAAAAGGAAGGCACGCATCTTTGTGGACAAACACTCTTAAATGCTTTTTAACCTCGTACCAAACGTCAATTTTTTGCGACGAGGCAATTTTCATGACGTGGCGATGCTCTCTACAGAAAAGAGGAGAATGTGGAGTCAGCAACTCTGTGTCTTGCCATTACCAACGCCATTGCCCCTAGCCTAAACCGATTGGACAAAGAGAACGCTGACAAAAGGGTGCTGACGAACATCGAGTGGTTCCTACACCGAGAGATGAGTAAGAAGGACCTGGTCAACGTTCCTGATGAGCTCTGGATCAAGTGGACCTCCTCTGCTGAAGGTGCCAAGGAGGCAGGGTCATTAGCTGCTATTCCAGGGCTTCCCAAGACCAAGACTGAGCTGAGAAAGTTTGTGTTCCCAGCTGAGATAAACTACAACCATGTCAAAATCCTTCTCGAGCATCTTCTCACCGCGGCAGCACCTGCGGTCAGCTCGCTCGGACCTACCACATTGTTCACGGCCACATTACTCAGCTTTGCAAAGAAAGGAGATATCAGTCAGAGGAAGCTTGACTCAGTCCTGAACCAGCTCGAGGCAGAGATAAGCAAGAGGCTGGACTTAACCGTTGGCCTTATTCATGACATGTGGCAAAAGGCGGGGTTTCATGTTCCGTAGCATTCCATCCCAGCCATGTTCACCACATGGGAAGAGGCGATGGAGGCTCTCTCCATGCGTATGCGAGTCACCGTGCAGCGAGCCGCCTGGACAGGACTTACCCAGTATACGACTATACTGAAGATGTCCAAAGAACACCCAGGGTTTCCATGGGGGACCATTGCTGCCTTGCTTCCTACGGATTGGGAGAACTTCTCCAAAGCTGTGACCGCCATAGGCAACGATAAGTACTACGGCTTCAAGCAGAACATTGGAGTGGCTGTGGCCACCGGATTCCTGAACGTGGGATATGTGGCCAAAGAGATAATGGTCAAAGCAGGAGGTAGAGAGGGGAGTGCTATTACTCAGTTTAAGGGATGGATCCCCAACCCCAGAGGGAAGAAGGCGATTGATGACATCATCTCCAAATGGGATCCAACACAATACACAAGAGTGTGAACTACCGTAAAATTCCGAGCAAGCGCCCCCACCCGTGCAAGAGCCCCCCCCTAACTTCACTGCTAATTTCCGCACTGTTCCGGGAAAGCGCCCCCCCCCCTCCCTCTCCGCGCTGGTCTGCCACATCCAGTCCATGAAAATAATGGCAAATTCGGCAAATCGCACCGGTGCGCATCGGGGCGCCCCAGTGGGCACACGAGTGCATCGGGGCGAACTGCGGCTGGCGGTCCGTAGTTCATGGACCGCCGGCCGACGGCGAGATCTGCCTCTCGCATGGCACAGAGGAGTTCCCTACGGCACAGCGACGTGACCACTCGGTGACCGAGGAGTGCTCGCGGCTATGCTCTGGCATCGCTAGCAGCTTCACCGCTGCTAATCACTCGCCACCGATATCGTCGCTAGGCCTTTTTCAGTTCACTTCAAATCTGTAGCAGATGGCGCTTCAGAATGAACCGCCGACGCTCCCAAGCAGCAATGTTTTGTTACCATCGTTGCCGCTTTACCCTCTCCTCGCAATAATTTCACACGACGAAGAAAACATGCTGATATTTGCGGCGCCACCAGCTGCGATGCGAGCATGGCCGAGCCACGGTTCGCTGTTCGCTGTCGGTAGCGATGCACTGCAGCTGAGCTTCACTTGTATCGGAACTCTCATTAGTGCTAAACGTTTCACCGTGGACATGGTTTTTAATAAAGTTAACATTACGCGTCACTTTACTCTTGCGGACATAATTTTGCCTGGAATAGAAGCTGCATAACCAATGTTCGCGTCGCCGGCCGCAGTGACGCGCCGGTGCAGCGTCGTTGCACTCTTTCTGTAGTTCTTTCGGTGTTTTTGAGTAACGGTGGTTTTGAGAGTGATGAACATCACTAACAAATATTTGGCTTAATAAAGTTCATGTTCAATAAAATTTTAATGCTATTCCCACTGGGCCTTTTTTTTTTGCGGGAAAATTTTGTCGTGGCCATCTTGAATTTTGGTGCCGTTCTGGGATAGCGCCCCCCCCCCCCCTAACTTGACCGGTAATTTCGACTTGCTCGAGGGGGGGGCGCTTGCTCGGAATTTTACGGTAGTGATGCAGAACTATCGAAAGTACTATCGATATTATTGATAGTTGAGTCACTATCAAATTATAGATGGCAAAAAAGCTATTGATAGTATATCAAATTTACTTTAAACAGTGAGCTTCACAACAGTGTTTTGCCAGCAGTGCCTCTTTTTCAGTTCTTCATGCGCAATATTGTTGCAGTATCAAGGAGCAGATTTTGTTTGATATTGAAAGGATTCTCCCAAAGTTGATTATTTTCTCTTACGGTTCTGTGCAAGCATTATTTCATCTGCATTTTTTTCTCATCTCTTCACCTACTTATCCAAGACTGCATCTGGACTCGTGTGTGTTTGGGACTCTGCATGTATGCAGGGACTCAGTGTGGTGCGACTTGTGCTCGCCTTCTTTTTTTCTATATGTTAGTGTGTGCATAGGACAATATGAATACATGCTATTTCATGCTATTGTTTTTTTACCGTGTGGAGTCTTTTTTCCGTTTTGAACAATTTAATATTATTATTATTATTATTCCTGTTACTGTGATTGCGACTCGTCACTTGTCACAAAAGTGTGCATAATTAAACCGCGCCGCAAATCACCCAAGCCAGCAAAGAAGCACGTCGGCCCCGCGGAAGCTTCGATAGAGGGAGAGAGCGCATACACCACAGACAGCCGACGCGATCAACGGAGACTAGAAGCTTCGACAAGATAAGCGAAGGTTACGGTATCGAGAGAGAGAGAGGAGAGAGAGGGCACGTGCCGAAACACCCTCTCAGAACCCAACACACGGAGAGCCGAGCGATAGGAGGAGGACAGCCCGCACGTGCACCTACGGATGAGTCACCACCCTCCTCGAAAATGTTTCAGCAGCCGCGGTCGAAAACAGGAGAAACGTCTAGAAGATTCCAGGCTATGTTCATGCTATGGAAGCACGACTCCGTCAGAAGGTTCGAGAAATGCCAGCGAAGGCGATAAAAGTGACGTGTGGAAATCAGTAGGAGGTTCAGACCACGCCGGTGAAAAGAAGTGACGTGAAGACTGACCATCTGCGGTCAGTCTTCAAGCTGGTCGATGAGTTCCTCGAGCGTCTGCATTTCCGGAAGAAGTTCCTTCTTTGAGATTTGCCTCGAGCTACGCCGAGATCGTCCGGCTCAAGACCAACACGGGTGAATACGAGTGAACACTTTGTACCCCTATTTATTCAGTACTGTAAGTGTTGAACTCTTAGTGCTTAGTGTTAACACCTATCTGAATTGCATTGTGATGTGCCTAGCCGAAGTGTGTATGTATGTGTGTAACTGCCTTTTTTGAAGAATATCTTTTGTTGTGTTTTGACAACTCTGGGCTCAGACTCAGTCTTTAGGCCACAACCGGCACTCGCTGGCGGAAGCTGATAAGTCGGCTTCAGAATTTGGCCCGGCATTGGCACCTCGTTCACAGGGTGTGTGGCAATATTTCTGGCATCCGCGACAGGACCTTTCTGGTGTAAACTGTGTGTCCATAGTAGGGAGAAAGAGCCTAGGGTCGTTTACCCATTGCCATTGTAAACGATTTTGAGTGTTTCACTACATTTCACTAACTTGTGTGCAGAAAGCAGTTCTGTAATTGAAACCTAGGCAGATATTTTTTGCACGCGGCTAGATTTTTGAAGGAATCATGGATCTCGAGAAATTAGTTGCCCTCGGTGAGAAGATGGGTCTTTCCGGGGCTGAACTATAGAAGTGGGTTAGCCAGAAGGAGTGCTAAAAAAAAAAAAAAGAAGCTGAAAAAGCTGAGAGAGAAAGACAAAGACAGCACGAGATAGAACTCGAACAACTTCGTTTGCAGCAGCACACAGACGCTCCTGCTCAGGCAAGAGTCGATAGCACTGAAATGGAAGAAACTAGCTTCCGTGTGAACCCAAGCAAGCTGCTTGTGGCATTTGATGAAAGAAAAGATGACCTGGACACTTGCTTGCACAGGTTTGCGACAATTGCTAAAAGCCAGAATTGGCCAGAGGATCAATGGGCCACTGCGCTGAGCACGTTTTTGAGTGTACGGTAGGCTGACGCCAACGGACGTCTCTAATTATGGAAGGGTGAAAGCTGCTCTACTAAAAAGATTTAGGTTCACAGTAGAAGGCTTCCAAGATAAGTTTAGGACCGGAAAACCTGCCGATGGCGAGACTGCTACGCAATTTGCTGCGTGGCTCAGCCACTATTTTGATAGGTGGACCGAACTTTCAGAGACTGCACAGGTGCGCTTAGAGAGCTTCTGATCAAGGAGCAATTTCTCATCAGTTGCCCCCCGAGCCTGTCACTCTAGCTGAAAGAAAGGAAAGCTAAGTCACTTCAACATATGCTTGAATTGGCAGACCAATTTTTGGAAGCGCAGAGAGGTACCAATCTCTCCAAGATCAAAAAGAGGGGCCAGAGGATGCAAACAAACCGGCATCCGACGCAAGCAGAATTCCTCAGAAACCTGTTCCGAGGTGTTATCTTTGTAACCGACTGGGCCACCATGCTAGCAATTGTCAGAGCAATTTTATGTGCCCCAGTTATGCCAAATGTTTTAAATGTGGGCGAACTGGTCACCAAGCCGAGACATGCCGCAACGGAGGGAGAGAAGCTCCCCAGGAATCACGTGTGTATGCCCCGTCAAAACACCAAGTAGAAGACGTAAACTGCCGGCTTCGAGAGGGAAAAAGAATTCCGGTCGTGAATGATGTCATGACATCACACCCAGAATTTCCCGTTAAAGGAATGCCTTTACTTGCCAGAAAAATGGCAGGAGAACCAATCACGATGTTAAGAGATACCGGCAGCAGCACAGTGATCGCGCGAAGGGACTTGGTCAAAGACGGATGAGCTCATGAGCGAAACCAGTTCAGTTTACCTGGTCGATGGTGCAGCTAAGAAGCTCCCCGAAGCCAAGATTGAGGTCGAGACCCTATATTACAGTGGGAGTGTCACAGCTTTTTGTATGGACAGCCCACTGTGTGACCTAATCCTAGGAAACATCAAGGGAGTTCGCGCCCCAGACGATCCAAAATACTACCATCAGAAAACCAAGGACAGGAAATTCAAATTTAAATGCGTTGACGATTATGTGTGGTGCAAAGTGTTTTGATGAGTGAACAGTGTGTTTATTCATGCATCATGAACAGAGTTTTGGTTCGCGCTGTGTAAACTACCCGCCACAGCTTTCGTATACTTGTACATGTTTCACATTCCTGCCTTGTTACGCGCGAGGTCTGTTATTGTGTAGTACAAGTGTACTCGTGTGATGTGCTTGTACAAGGTGCATCATGAGTGAAGTGACATGTGATTTGCGGTGGAATGATTTATGGACCTACGGACATGTGCGTAATGAACTTTTGTGTGCGCTACTTTGGTGTTTTCTTGAAATATTATTGCATAATATTCTTAAAGTGGGGGGCAGTGCCACAAAAATGCATATAATCAAAGCGCGCGCTGTGAATCACTCAAGCCAGCGAAGGAGCACGTCGGCCCTGTGGCAGCTTTGACAGAGGGACAGAGCGCATACGCCACAGACAGCCGACACGATCAACAGAGACTAGAAGCTTCGACAAGATTACACGAAGGTTACGGTACTGAGAGAGGGCGCCCGCCGAAACACCATCTCAGACCGTTACCAGTGTATCCTTTATAAAAATCTGTGCCGGGTACACACCACCTTCGGCGGCTGTCGAACACCCGTTCTCTCCGCCACCGCTAGGGGCGCTGGGCAAACAGGGTCTGGGCTGCCTTTGCCGCCGTTCCGTCTCTGTGTAGCCGCATTGATTGTGAGCTGCAGTTGCGTTCAGCAGTGCTCAACTTCACTTTTTGGAATAGCTTCTGCCAAGTACATGCGTAGCATGCCTTACGATGGCCTACTGTTGTGTGCCATTATGTAAATCGGACAAGAAACAAACCCAGCAGGGCTTTCCTTTGATGAAATACCCGCTGACGCGGACGCACGAGCACGATGGCTTGCCGCAATATGACGAGACAAGTGGTCACCGAATACTACCTCATGCTGCACCAAAGTGCGCAGTCAACACTTCAAAGAAGAGGACTTCACAGAAGGCAAGCGGCGACGTCTTAAGAAAGGGGCTGTGCCGTCTGCTTTTCAAGAATACCCGTCCCATCTCCAGCCGAAATCAACGCTGATGTGAAATACAGCAAGCATCGACAAAAGAGTGAGTGCTACAATGGCGTGAAATGACTCCGCGAGCGGCACAGCGATGCAACAATTGCTGCCAGCAGCAGCGCCTACGTCCTCATATGTCCGTAACATCATGCGTCCATAACATCATATGTCCGATTGCTGCTCCATGGACACATGAACGGCAGCCAACTCGTGCGATCAAAGCGTCCTGGTAAACAGCAGGTCAACTTCTAGTGTGCTTGTTACTGAGAAAGCGAAGTGTATAAAGGAAAGAAAAGGGCTTGAGGAGCCAGTTGCTTCGACTGCAACAGACCGTCGACAAGTACAAAATGGAATTGAAAATGCTACACGAGGATGCCCTAGTGGCGGATGTTTCTTACATTAAGAAAAGGGCGGAAGGAACCTGCAGCTCGATTCTTGATTGACAAAATCCAGAACTTCACGAAAAAGGGGCCAAGCTGGTGTGAGGAAACAACCCGATGTTGTGTAGCTTTAAGGCATCTGTCGGCAAGGGGATATGAACACATTTGCTATGAAATGCTTCTGAAGCTTCCTTGCAGGAAGGCTGAGCAACTACTTAGGAACCTCAAGTGGAGAAACAGGCTTCAGCAAACTAGCTGAAGCTCGCCTTAGAGTAGAAGCTGAGAGCTTGAGTGTACTGCAGTCAAGAGCGTGCTTACTCATTGTCGATGAAATGAAGATCAAGGAAACGCTGCAGTACAAGAAACAGCAGGACTGCTTTGTGGGGCACGCATACGTCTCTTTGGAACAACAGGGTGGTGACCTCACCTTAGCGAACTCTCGTCTCTGCTTCCTAATCACTAGACTCTCGACATATCGCATTCCAGTGGTTTGGTCTACTATTTTACCAAGGGGTTAACAGGCCCACAACTTCACAAGTTATTGATTTTTGTGCTTGAGAAAGTAGAGGCCTGTGGTTTCAGAGTAGTTCGTTTAGTGAGTATTAACCATAAAGTTAATGTCAATGTCATGAAACTTCTTGGAGATGGTCTTCTTACGTACGGGATAGAACATCCCTGCGACTGCGACAGGCTCCTCTTTTTAAATTTCAATCCGTGCCTTGTTTTAAAAAATGTGCACTCTCGGTTTTTGGCACATGACCTTGGCCCGAAAAGAGACGTCTTGTCCGGCTACATCAAGAAGCTCTATGAACTACAGAAAGACTTGGTTGTAAAGCCTGTCCGCTACCTCAGCCGCAAACATGTTTACCCGAACAATATAGAAAAAATTAATGTCGCAAGGGCAATTCAGGTCCTGTCGCCTGATGTTACTGCGGCCCTGGAGCATCTCAGGAACCAAGCTGGGCACACATCAAGTGACTCATTCGCGGATGCAGGCCAGACCGTCATTTTCCTGCAGAACACGTATCGTTGGTTTGTGCTGCATGACCCGAGTAATACGACCCAGCACATCCAGAAAAAATGGCCCGACACTCGGCAATTCGATGATGCCGAAGATGCCAGACTGGAGTGGTCTGAGGTAACACTGCCCATGTACTTGGACAAACTGAAAGAAAGCTGTGGAGATCAAAAGGAATTTTTCATGAAAGAAACGTACGAAGCATTGTTTCTAACCACGTATTCCACAGTTGCCTGCATCAGGTACCTGCTCACAGAGGAGAAGTTCCTGTTTGTTCACACTTGCAAGTTTAACAGTGACCCGATTGAATCGCTGTTTGGCACATTGAGAATGTCTCCCGGTTGCAATGACATGCTGAATGTTCGTTCTGCTCTGTCAGGCCTGGAGAAGGTTCCGAAAACTGGAATTGCAGCATCTAGTGTGACATCAAATGTTGCTCACAGTGAACGTGCACAAATGTCGACAGGTACATTGTGTCGACATTGAAGCTTCTCCTTCGCCAGCGCAGCAGCTTCCTCGGCTACAGAGAGCTGCATGTGTTTTGCAACAGCTCAACGCGAAAGTCTTGCTGCAGCAGTTGCCTTCACTTGAAATTTCGGCAACTGCTTACGTCGGGGGCTGTAGTGCCCGTGTAATAAACGAGCACATGCATTGGGAAAGCTGCACTTCAGTCTGCACGAAGCCTGCAAGCAATCAACCCATCTTGCAATTCACTCATAGCGAGGACTAACGTGGGCTGCTTTACCCATCAGGCCAGTTTCTGTTTGCCGTTGATGTGCTGAGGACATTTGCTCATCGTGCCCCGAAGGATAACCCCATTCTGCAAAATCCATTATCAACCCTGGTGAAGTATGCTGTGCCAGCCCTGTGTCGGGCTGGCACAGCATACTCGTCGATGGTTCCTCAAATAGAACCTGGAGCTAGCGGTAAGCTATTAATGTAGTTAAAGGAAAGCATTGCCTTTCTTCACTTGTTGAGCATTGAAGCTGGCCCAACGTCCTTGTAAAAAATTATGAATACGCGTTTTTGATGCAATGAGGCGCGCAGTCGCATGCTTTTATTGAGTGAATCTATTGGTTTGTCTGCTGATGAATGTAGGTCATTGAACGCAATGTCTTTAGTACTCATTTAGCGTGGTGTTCTTCGCTTACAATTAGTCTGTGAAAGCTGGCAGCTAGTGCTTTGAACACTCGGTAACATCATTCAGCGATTGCACCCGCAATATTAACCCTGCATGGGCACTGTGGGCATAGCAACGCGGACGCCATTCGAGGTTTGAGCGCAGAACATTGAGGATTTAATCTGTTTTATTTTGAGCACAGCACCAGACCCACAAAGGCTGCGGCGCATAGCGAATTCCGTTACCATGTTTAGGTGGAGGCACCTGGCGGCAATGCATTGTACTATCGTCGATGGCGGCGGGCTATTGTCCTCCGCTCTTTTGACGGGCACTGAAAGTATAGAGGAGGCGCTGCTAAGGTAAACTGAGAAAATGGTGGCCCTCATCTCCGACGCATGCAGCTCGGCTCAGAGCGAAACGTCATGCCACAAGCTTGTCAACTGGCCTGCCGCGACGATGGCGGCCTTGATACGCATTTGGGAGGAGAACCTCACCTCTTTGCGTGCGAACACGCGCAACTCGCGAATATATAACGCAATGACGGAGACTCTGAACTCTGGCCTGCCAGTGGGGGAAGTTCCGTATAACGCCAAGCTAGTACGCCAAGGCTTGAGAACTTCAATCAACAATACCTGTGAGTGGTGTTCTTTTTTATTGGTAACGAAACAATGAATTCTGTCGGCAATTTGTGTTATGTGTAAGAGCTGGCATGGAACAGTCATGCCTCCACCTTCACAACACCGTGGCGACATGTTGGAAACAATGAATAATATGCTGCGTTCCTGGGCTAGGTTTTGGGAAAATGGCACTGTTCTTGACCTTGCGTAATCATTTTTACTAATTGCTCGAAAGCCGCTGGCCTGTTTCAATGCTTTATCGTTGGTTCGTGTTTAGCCGACTAAAGTTAAAACTGCGCTTGCAACATGCGTGCAAGTATATCGGTGCCGCAGAAAGATTCTGTGCATTTCATGTGCATAGACGTTCATTTACGAATTGTGGCCTTTCCTTCCTGCTAAAGTTTACCTGGCTCCCTGACAGCTATAACATCTCATATTAATAAAATATTATTAAACATGGGCAGAACATAAAAAAGCGTGAACCAGGCACGGACGAAAAGGCACATAACACACATTCAAAGGCGCTGAGTTATGTGCCTTTTTGTCCATGTCCAGTTTGTGCTTTAATAAACATACTGATGGATTCCCAAGTGTCCAAGCAGCCACCGTGGTCAACTTTATTTCAAGCTGTGTATTTTTATTCTATGTACCACTCCCTTCAGTGATGCTCGCCGGGGCAGTGAAGTTATCGAACATAAACGGATAGATTCATTGTAGAGTGCCTAATGTGTTAAAAATTGCATTTTGAATGTGCTGTTCCTGTATCGCTGCGCTTTTGTCTTCATTTTGTGAATTAACTGTCCCTGGCTTGAGGGGCAGGTCGGCACGCTTCACTCTTTTCAAGTGCAGCTGGCAGCTTGTTTGTTTTTTTATGTTTTTACCTTGAATAATGTAGCAACAGTGCAGATACATATATTTCTATGCTGCAGAATTTCATGCATTCAAGAAAATTTTCTTTGCAGAAAGCTGTGACGTTGCGGCACAAAAACAGGTGCGAAAGGAATTGAATGGCCATTTCATTGGCAGCTTCATTCTTCCCTTGGATCTCTACCAATCAATGACAGCAACCTCGTTAAAGAAAGTTTGGAGGTAATCAGCTATTTTCACCATTACACTACAACAACAAATGGCTTATTACCATAAGCCGACTGGTGACTATACATGGTGCCATCACCATGTATAGTCACGTGACTCTACGGAGCCATGTCGCACGAGGAAGAAATGATAACAACCAACATGGCAGACACGCCGTCAGGTATGTGCGCTTTTTTTTTATGTTGTAATTGAATAACCCCTGCGTAGTTTATGCCGCGATTTGTTTTATAGTGTCTTAACAGATTGCAGAGAACGCATGTGCTTGAATAAGCGTCATTGCATGGTGATATTACTTGTAAGAAGATGGTTTTTTCCGTGTGCGGTTTTGACGACAGCAGGGCTTTGTGGTTGCATGTGGCGTGCCGTCGGCTTGCCATTGCGTCCGATTGCAGTGGGTGTTTTTTCTTTTTTCAGGGACGCTTATAGCGTGTATACTGACAGATTCATTCTATTCCCGCCAGAACTTGCATTCTAGGCATCTGGAGGAATGCACGAATGCAATTTTCCGTGAACTTGATAATGGAAACTTGTCTGATGTGGAGGGAGAAATCGACGGATCTTCCGACAGTGGTGATGAGTTTGAGCAGCCTGAGCCAGAACAGGTGGAAAGAGAGGATGAAAGCGAGGACGATGATCCATCGACAGCTGCATGGGCAAGGAAGAGTTCATAAAACCGGACACAAATTTTGAGTGCGAAGAATTTGCTTCCTTGAATGCTGACGAAGAAATGCACTCACCGTGGGAGCATTTCTGTCACTACATTCCGAAGAGCGTATTCATTGAACTAGCCGAAAAGACGAACCAGTATTCTTTACTGCAAGAAGGCAAATCTGTGAACACAAACAAACAAGAGATCCAAGAACTCATTGCACTTCACCTCATCATGGGCGTCATGCGATAGATACCCAAGGCTGCGGTTATATTGGAAGCCGGAAATGAAGACTAGGCCGATCGCATCTACCGAGCTCTCATGCAACCGCTATGAAAAGCTGAGAAACAATCTCCCCATTCTTGACATGTCTCGACCTGACCTTGATGATGATGATGTATGGTGTTTAATGGCGCAAGGGCCAGGTATGGCCAAAGAGCGCCAGGCCTGACCTTGATGATCGCCACTGGAAGGTAAGACCCCTTCTTGATAAATTCGAAGAAAGGTGTCAGGCACTGCCTGTGGAGGAGCGATAGTGTATCGATGAACAAATTGTCCCCTTCAAAGGAAAGCTGGATATAAAACAGTATGTGAAAGAGAAATCACACCCCTGGGGTATAAAAATCTTCATGCTTTGTGGAGAGTCTGGCATCGTGTATTCTTTGCTGCCCTATCAGGGGTCAACGACACAGTTAGAAGAAAGCCTCAAGCACGGCCGCCTGGATCGGCGCGCGCGGCGGGGTTGCTACGGCCGTCCCATTCGACACGCGCCCCATTGAAAAATGTAATTGAGGAAGTCGCCCCGCGTGCCGCGAGGCGGCGCTGTGCTCCCACCCCTCTGCTGACGGAGTAGCGGCCGTGGAGATGCTTGGAGAGATGCACATTTGACATCGCGCACGTGGCGAAGATGGGTTGATTGTTGGCCCAAAGTGTACCAACAGCTGCAAGAAACTGCACGAGAATCAAGGTACGTGGTGATAGATTCTTGAGTCGGCTTTACACAGCGAGGGTGTTTCTTTGTAGCATAATACGATAGAGATGCAGCTAACTCATAGGCAGGGTTTTTAAGCGACTTTGTGTGGCGCATTGCATGTGCCTTGAGACGTGTATTCTATCGAGTGAGTTGCCGCTGTGCCTAAGCGCTTCCCCTGACCACGCTTGTCATTCTTTTCTTGCACTCGCTTTTCCCTTCAAAAAGAAACGTATTTCATCATCGTGGTCACTATATGGCTACGTTCTCGGGTCAAGCGCTGTGTTCACAGAAGTCTTCATATACAGACATCACGGTGGTAATAATAATATTGCAGTACATTTTCTCCAGCCTGATGTACCTGCTGAATTAATTATTCGGGGCCCTTGGATGCGCGTCGCATTTACATTGTGAAGTTCCCGCGATACATCAGTGGTGCTGAAGCGGCTTTTCCTTTAAGCCTCGAACTACTATATGTTACTTGGAAGTGTTGCTGCTGATGACCCTGTGTAACTAGCATATATGCTTTCACATGCATTTCACACTGTTGTACCACATTGAATTGAGGCAAGTGATTTGTTTTTATAATCTCGCCTGAAATTCCGCGTGTAATTTACTGTATTTCTCAGAAACATGCCGTACTGCTGCGTGCCGTGCTGCAAGTCGAGCACCAAGAAAAAGCTTGGTCTAAGTTTTCACGAATTTCCAGTGGAGGAAACTAGAGCAGTGGAGCTTTAATTTGTCCTCACTTAGAGAGCTACCCTCCTTTTGCTTGCCAGGCAAACGAAGAGCATGCATCAGCGATTTCTTCATTAATTGCAACAAAACTTACAAAGCTCCTACTCTCAAATATTGGCGCAGTCGTTACGGACACAGCGGCTTACCACAAAAAACTACATGAGTAAGCCATTGAGCCGAAAAGTTCTCCGCGTTTGAAGGAGTACTGCGAATGCACAAGCGCTGTGCGTTTGCTATCGTAAATAAATTGTATGCATTGTGAATGTGTTATGCTGGTAATTTCGCCATGAAAACAAACATGGCATTCAATTATTTACTGATGGCTCAGAAAGTTGCTGAAAAATGTCTGTCCGTGGTTGTCGACTCAGGCAAGCAGCTTGATACTTTGTGCAGGAAGACGCGCGATGAGTTCGCTTATTTAACACAATAAACAGCGCATTCACATGTACAGATGCAAGACTGCCGCGACTTCAGCTCTCCATTTAAAAGTTCAGAGTCATATCTCTGGCTTTACAAAGCGTATTTTGATAGTAAATTGGTCAAGATGTGGAAAATGTAAGTCATAAACAAAAGTTTGCGGGCTGCGGATTCGCAAAAAAAAAAAAAAATCTTGGTTGCCTCGTCAGTCAGCTGGCATTCCTTCTAGCAGATAGAGCTCGAATGCTTTCTCTCGCGCGTAGGCTTTCCATTGGCATGCTGCGCTTGAGCACGCGGAAATAATTTTCCCGCAAAACTTTGGCTTACGAGTGTACGCGTTTCGGGCAGCATCATCCTGACAGAGGCTGGAGTGCAAAGAAGAAAAAAATATTGAGTCAGGGGACATCGGTGCTTTTGTGCGCCTTTTTGTTGGGCACAACTTTTCGCGGTTTCTTATAAAGCGATATTTTCATTATAGCGCGAATTACAGCGCAAATCGTCTCGCGCGCAGCAGTAGCAAGGGAGTTGAGGGGTGGAAGACGCGCACCGCGGTGCGGCGAGAGCAGCGGCCACGCCCCTCCCTTTCCGCAATTACACCCACTCCGTCCGAATTGGACGGCCGGAGCAACCCTGCCACGCGCGTCGAACGAGGCGGGCGTGCCTCAAGCAACAATATGGTGTGACAGGTGCTATAGTGTCACAGCTGGCTCATCGAATTCCCTGCGACAAGGGACACAAGCTATTTTTTTACAATTATTTTACATCGCTACCTCTCCTGCGCGTGCTGCTAGACAAGAAAATATTTGCTGCAGGAACTGTTTGAACCAACCGGTGTGAAAAATGCCCATTGGAGTCGGAGAAAGTTCTAAAGAAAAAAGGCCACGGTACTTCAGCTTCAGGTGGTGGCGTGGAGCACAGGTAGAACACCCGGCTGAACGGCTTAAGTTCGAATCCTCCTCCAGTCCACTACGTTTTCAGGCACGGAGTGGCGCCTGACACTGGCAAAAAAAAATATATATATCGCCGAGAGCTAGTGGGGCTATACTAGTCCAGGTGCAAACAAATTAGGAAGGCCCACTAAGTCTTCAACTAAGTTACTCCCTCACCAGAACAGGAATTGGCCTCCCTGGTGCAGTATTCGGCCACTACCTCCCTCATGACTCCTACAGTTAACCCATGGTCCTCAGTCCCCAGCGGCTGCGGAGCATCTGACCGAGGTGGCGGTCAGACCTGCGACGCAGCAGAGGGTGCTAAGCATCTCTGGGTCCGGACAGGCCGCCACTGGAAACTGAACCTGGCAACGTTCAACACGCGCACTCTATTGAGTGAGGCTAGCTTAGCAAGGCTATTTGAAGAATTATCAGGCATTGCCTGGGATATTATTGGCCTTAGTGAAGTTAGAAGAACTGGTGAGGCTTATACAGTGCTAACGGCCACGTCCTCTGCTATAGCGGTCTTCCAGATAATAGAGAATTTGGAGTAGGATTTCTAGTCCATAAGGACATAGCGGGGAACATTGATGAATTCTACAGCATTAATGAGAGGGTAGCAGCCGTCGTAATAAAGCTGAATAGGAGGTATAGAATGAAGGTAATACAAGCCTACACCTCAACCTCCAGTTACGACTATGAAGAAACAGAACAGTTTTATGAAGATGTTAAACTAGCAATGAGAAAGGTGCAAACACAGTATACTGTAGTCATGGGAGACTTCAATGCAAAAGTGGGGAAAAAGCAGGCTGGTGAGCAAGCAATTGGCAACTATGGCATCGGTTCTAGGAACACTAGAGGAGAGGTGTTGGTAGAATTCGCGGAAAGGAATAGGTTCCGAATAATGAATACCTTATTCAGGAAGCGCAGCAACAGGAAGTGGACCTGGAAAAGCCCTAAAGGAGAAACAAGGCATGAAATAGACTTCAATCTCTCTGCCGATCCCAGCATAGTGCAGGATGTAGAAGTGTTAGGTAGGGTAAAGTGCAGTGACCAAAGCTTAGCAAGGTCTAGGATTTCTCTCAATTTGAAGAAAGAAAGAGTGAAATTAGTACAGAGGAAACAGGCCAACCTAGAGGCAGTAAGGGTAAACGCAGACCAATTCGGGCTGGTGCTCGCAAACAAATATGCAGCTTTAGAAGAGGAAGATGAAGTTAACATAGAGGTAATGAATGAAACCGTAACTAGGGTGATCTCAGAAGCAGCAATTGAAGTGGGAGGTAAGACACCAAGGCAACCAGTAGGTAAGCTCTCCCAAGTAACAAAGGACCTAATAAAGAAACGGCAAAACGTGAAAGTATCAAACTAGAGAGACTTGATAGAATTCGCTGAACTGTCAAAACTGATCAATAAGAAGAAAGTAAGGGATATCCGAAATTATAACATGGAAAAGATTGAGGAAGCAGTAAAATATGCATGCAGCATGAAATCAGTGAGAAGAAAACTTGGCATAGGACAAGGCAAAATGTATGCACTGAAAGATAAGCAGGGTAATATCAGCAATTTCGATGACATAGTAAAAGCAGCGGAAGAATTCTATACTGACCTGTACAGTGCCCAGAGCACCCAAACTACTTTCATTCGAAGTAGTGATGAACAGGATACAGAAGCTCCTTCTATAACTAGCAATGAAGTTAGAAGGGCCCTGAAGGACATGACCAGGGGAAAAGCTGCTGGAGAAGATGGAATAACAGTCGATTTAATCAAAGATGGAGGACATATTGTGCTTGAAAAGCTTGCAGCCCTTTATACACAATGCCTCATGACTTCAAGTGTACCAGAAAGCTGGAAGGACGCCAACATTATACTCATTCATAAGAAGGGAGACATTAAAGAATTGAAGAATTATAGACCCATTAGCTTGCTTTCAGTATTGTATACAATATTCACCAAGATAATTTCCAATAGAATCAGAGCAACACTTGACTTCAGCCAACCAAGAGAACAGGCTGGCTTCAGGAACGGATATTCTACGATGGATCATATCCATGTCATTAATCAGGTAATAGAGAAATCTGCGGAGTAGAATCAACTTCTCTATATGGCTTTCAAAGATTATGAAAAAGCATTTGATTCAGTAGAGATACCAGCAGTGATAGCTAGAGACAATGCGTAATCAAGGAATACAGGAGGCATACGTGAATATCTTGGCAAATATCTACAAGGATTGCACAGCAACTTTGGTTCTCCACAAGAAAAGTAGAAAGATACCTATCAAGAAAGGGGTCAGGCAAGGAGACACAATCTCTCCAATGCTATTCACTGCATGCTTAGAAGAAGTATTCAAGCTCTTTGACTGGGAAGGCTTGGGAGTGAGAATCAATGGCGAATACCTCAGCAACCTTCGGTTTGCAGATGACATTGTTCTATTCAGCAACAATGGGGACGAATTACAGCAAATGATTGAGGACCTTAACCATAGAGAAAAAAAATTCAACAAGAGGGGACACTCGGCAAAAAGTGGCAACAGGAAACACGTCACCATACGTCACGCTATACTTTTGACGCCGAACGTTAGCTGCCGCGAGCATCGAAAAAAAAGAAAGTGAAATTAAGCTAACAGGCAGTGATTTATTTTTTTAATTCTTTGCCGCGAAAACTAAAACGTTTTCGTATAAATTAACTTAAGCTTTACGACTTATTTTCCTTGCCTTACCTAGCCACAGGTCAATGACATGCCAGATACATGCGTCATCCGCCAGACACTCCCCCGAAGCCAGCGAGTGTGGCCGCGCACGCGTTTGAGCGCTCGCCCGCGGCGACCCGTCTGTCCCCTTTTTTTTTTTTAAGCTGGCTTATTGGGCTCTCGGGGTATTCTTGCATTCCTTCTGCACTGGGACAAGACACCACTGCACTATTGGACTACGGCAAGGTGAGAAATCTTGTTTCACAGTCTACGACACAATTAGGCTTACGGCACGGGACCGAGATTTAAGGCGCAGTTAGCGAATAACAGCTCGGCAGTCCTGGCGCAGTTAGAGTTAATGAATCGTGCTGGGACATGTTTCCGACACTTCCTAGGTGATTATTGTAACTTGTTTCGGTTTTTGAGCCACACTGGCCGCACAGGGCGCCGTGTCGCAGTTAGCGAGAACTAACTCGGCTGTGGTGCGTAGTCTAGTGCATCTTGCTAGGAGAAGTTTCTGCCGCTTTCTCTGACGCCAGACATTACTGAAAAGTAATTTCGTTACTTTCTGGGGTACTTTTGAGGCACGCTGGCCGCACAGCGCGCTGTGACGCAGTTAGCGATAAGCAGCTCGGCCGTGATGATAAAGTTAGTTTGGTGTGTAATGAATCTTATAGAGGGACAAGTTCGTGACGTTTTTCGTGGCCCCGCAACAACATATACCCTTTTTCGGTACTCACGCCTGTTGAAAACGCGATGGGCGATTGCCAAGAGTGATAACATGGGAGTGTGCTGCTGGCACCGGCAAAACGGGCGAAAGATAACGCCGAGGAAAATATCAGAAACTTGTAATTCGAAAATTCCGTCTTCTAAAGGACTGAAAACAGGCTTTGCACCCACGCATTTGTCTTGAGTGCCTGTTGCATCCGTCTCTGTGTATGTCGCGTACCGTCGCATCACCCAAGGCCAAATTTTGGAAACGCGAAGTTGCCCATGTATTTGTGCTGCCAAAGTGCAGGAAATAATGCCCAGAAATGGGGGAACGCTTGGAAATCAGATGTTTTCATATTTTATGGTATTGTTTGAGATGAGTCGGGTATTTTCTACGCCATGTATGTAAAAGCGAATTGCTTTTGTTTGTAATGCCGCCCATTCACCGCTTTTGCACGTTTCGCCTCTACACACAGTATTCCTATGTCTAAATACCAAAATGACACATGCTTGTAACATGCTGTTACACGCTTGTAAATGTAACGTGCTTGTAATTTACTTTTTTTCAGCTGGTGCCGTCCGGTGGAGCTTCATACGGGAACTACTGCTTACCTGGGGTCACAACGTTGGATGAATGCACAAAAAGCGCGGAACGAGCTTTTATATAGAGCAAAATAAATATTTCCTCATTGCACAAAATTTCTTGCATCTACTTTGTGAAATTGCATGTGGCACAGACTTCGCAATCATTCGCAATCATCGTTCGCAATCATTTTTACCAAATAATAAACCGATTCCACATGAAGAGCAAAAACAAAAAAAGGAGGGGGGGGGGGCGCAGCCAGCGTGCTAGCTTGCGTCCAAAATGCGCGTGCCTAAAACCGAAACCGGAAGTGATTTATACTGACCGCTTGGCGCGCTGCAGTCAATTCGGCCACTGGGCTCTCTGGGAGTGTCCCCTCTTGTTGAATTCCTTTCTCTATGCCTTACCCAAGAAAGTGTAAGAGTGGGGTTGAAGATTAATATGCAGAAGACAAACATAATGTTCAATAGCCTGGCAAGGGAACAAGAATTCAGGATCGCCAGTCAGCCTCTGGAGTCTGTAAAGGAGTATGTTTATCTAGTTCAATTACTCACAGGGGACCCTGATCACGAGAAAGAAATTTACAGAAGAATAAAATTGGATTGGAGTGCATACAGCAGGAATTGCCAAATCCTGACTGGGAGCTTACCACTGTCGTTGAAAAGAAAAGTGTAAGATCATTGCCTTCTACCGGTGCTAACATATGGGGCAGAAACGTAGAGGTTAACAAGGAAGCTCGAGAACAAGTCATGGACCGCACAAAGAGCGATGGAACGAAAAATGGTAGGCCTAACGTCAAGAGACAGGAAGAGAGCGGTGTGGATCAGAGAACATACGGGGATAGCCGATATTCTAGTTGATATTAAGCAGAAGAAATGGAGCTGGGCAGGCCATGTAATGCGTAGGATGGATAACTGGTGGGCCATTAGAGTTACAGAATGGATACCAAGAGAAGGGAAGCACAGGTGAGGACAACAGAAAACTAGGTGGGGTGATGAAGTTTAAAAATTTGCAGGCGAAAGTTGGAATCAACTAGCGCAAGACAGGGGTAATTGGAGATCACATGGAGAGGCCTTCATCCTGCAGTGTACATAAATAGGCTGATGATGATGATGTATAAGGGCATAAAAAGCAATTAAAGAGTAGAAACTTCCTTTCTCTGTTGTTGCTACAATATGCCACTTGCATTTAACTTTTTAGAGACCTGCAGGCCTTCATGGAGAAGCAACACCACATAAGTACAGTGGTAATGTATGCACAGGGGTGCAAAATGGTGCCAGACGACAGGGAGAGGGAGCGTGGTCATATAAAGGTGGCAACTCTTTTGTTTTGTGTTGCATCCTGTGTGTCACCTAATATCACTATTAATAAACATTTCTTATTTAAAATAAAAGGGATCTGGTCAACACTGGTGCCATGCATGCAACGTATATGATGACATAGCCCACTTAATCTGTGCTTACAGGGTATTTATTTCAGAAAGCGGAGCCTCAATGTCCGCACTGAACATACAGTGACTGCCATCTCTTCAGCTATCACATTCTTGGCCCATGGTCTAACAATGCCCGAGTGTCTCGTGTCAATGAAGGCACAAAGCACTGGTCTCATTAACATACTTTCGTCTGTTGATTGTTGTGGTATCTGTCATGTGCTGTGCACATTTCATTTTTATCATACCAATCTGGAGCAATATGATAGGCATGCCGCCAGGTAAGCCTCTCTCTCTAAAGAAGTGTAGTTCAACTAACAAACAATAAATTTGCTGCAGGGAGCTGCAGGGTGCTACAACACAGGCTCCAGAAGCGGCACTCAGCCAAACCGCAACTGCGAAGAACATGCAGGTGGAGCTGCGCAAATCGAAGAAGGACCTGCCCTTGGTGCAGCTGCTGCAGAAGCTGCAGAAGCTGGACGAAATAGAAAAAAATAGGGCAACGCGACACGTAGAGAAGATGGCCCTTCTGGAGCCCTTTGTAAGTGCGTACGAAGCAAAAAAATAAACATCTTGTTTTCATCAAATCTTTTCTGGAACTTATACAACTCAGACACAAAACAGAAGGTAGAAGACTGGGAACAGTGCAAATCATGCAAAACAAAATTATAGTGGGAAGAATAAGCCAGAAAGCAAAGTTCACATCATTGAGAAAAGTGGACTCTCAGCACTGTGTTTCAGCAATATTCTAGCGTCTAAGCTCGCACATCTGCTTAAGAGCTGTCGTGTTTGTGATGGCTCCATCGTTTTCACTTTCGATGTTGTCCTCCCTGGGGGGCCCTCGCAGTCACCTAACATGTCAATGCTACTGCTACACAGGTTATGTAGCACGCATGCTCCAAGTACAATCAGACAACACTAGTCAATTGAGTCTGCGTCTACAAGATACAGTCTTCTGAAACGCTGTTTCCGAATGCCAAATGCATGCTCAATTGCCACACGTTGGCTGTGTATCTTGTTGAAATTCCACTTATAGCGCTCAAACGTTGCCCTATTATCCTTATACGGAGGCATCAGCCATGGGAGAAGCGGATACGCCGTGTCCCCTAGCATGTAGTTGTTAGTGCACTTGGTCTTTGCTACACCATAGATGGAGCGTTCTTTCAGCATACGCGCGTCGTGTGCGCAGCCGGGATAGCCAACGAAAACGTCGATGAAACGGCTGCTTGAGTCGCAGATCCCTTGCAGAATGATCGCAGAGAATTTTTTCCTGTTAGAGTAGGATGCTGGGGACTCCTTCTGGTGAGGGATTTCAATGTGGCCACCGTCAACACACCCTATGGTGTTTCTCGGTCTTTTGCCGTTGCTTCTAGCAAGAAAGTGTGCTTTGATGTTCACCCGCTCTTGATTACTAGGCTAAGCAATCACTTCTTCGCTGATGTTGAATAAGAAGTCCAGAACCCTTTTAAAGCACATCGCATTTTAAGGCTCAAACACATCGAAGGTATCAGCAACTCTGTACATACTGTTCTGAGTACCTAAATAACTCAAAGCAATTAGGCACGCTTCTCAGCGGGTATTTGCGGGCGACCTCGCCGAGGTGTTGGGAAAAAGGCAGACTTGAAACGCTACGCAAGGGTTTGAAATGTGTCTCTGGAGAGCCGGAACAGCTGCATGAACTTGTAATCAAAATACCTGGCCACAAATTCCTCGTAGTATCTTGGAATGCGATTGCAATAGCTACGAACAAGTTCAGCACCGACTTGGCACAACACTGCGTCGAGTTCCTCGTCTTCAGTCTCAGATTCTATGAGTTCCATAACAACATAGAGGTCATGCATTTCGTGGCTTCTTTGGACACGCTTGCTGTCGTTGCTATCGTCGTGCTAGTGCTTACCCACGCTGCTTTTGTAGACCTGGGGGGGGAGGTATTCTGTAAGAGTCCATCTAGTGGAGTGTCCATTTCAGCTGGCTCCATTTCGTCGATTGGCTCCAGGTGCACGAGTGAGACGAAGGCAGCCAGTCTACTTCCCGCTCGGGCAACTGCAGCCAATCGCTTACATCTGAAATGGAAAGTCCACTAGATGGACTCTCACAGAATACCCCCCCAGCAGCAGATGACTACACATTCACCTGACACGTTAGCGGTGGTGCTGCTGATAGGTTGCATCTTGCAACCTCACATAAGCTGCCGAGAACTTCTGCACTGCATGTCGGCCTAACCTGCACCTTTTCGTTTCCGGTGCCGTGCACCTTTTTTTGAATCTAACGAACCTGCACCTGCACGCATTGCCCACGGTAGCCGCTTCTCATCAACGCAACCACTTCACATGCGCCTTGTCGTGGTCATCGAGTCTCTCTTTTCATATTGGTCTGCCTACACCACAGCACACCTGCTTACTTAGCAAGCTCATGTTTACTACAATTCATATTGTTCCTAAAGCTGCTAGCCTTACTTTGTATGACATTGCAAGGTGTGGCTATCACATTCATTGCTTCACCCTTGCGGCGAAACTGTGACTTTTTTTCTTTCAACAAACTGTTAGTTGCAATTAGGCGCTCGTGTTGTTCTTTTCTTTGGCTTCGTATGTGTTGGTTGAGCTCCCCTACTCCACCATAGAAGTGGCAGGAACATTTAGCAGGAAACAGTCCTCTAGAAGCGGCATGCCTCCTCCCCCCCAAAAGTATAAATATCGTACAAAAAGTCCCTCACGTGACCAGTGTGCCAGGGACAGATTCGTCCAGGAAATGTTTAGAAGTCGTGATGGTCGTGCCAAGTGACGCTGCAGCGCATTGGTTCTCTGGCCTTAAAGCTCTTCCCCTCTATCCGCGCACCACTTCGAGAGCAAGTACGGAGGGGCTTTATATGGTCTACACCGACCGCACGTTGTTCAAACCAATTAACGCTGGTCGTGTGATCTCATTTGTCGGTTCTGTGTTTCTTGGTTGAAAGCCGTGCAGTAGTGGCGGTGTGACAGAACGACTTCTGGCCTTGGTGAACTCTGGCAGCACAGAATCTGTGTTGTATGACCGGTGTTTCTGCAGGATGCGGCGGTGCTGACTATGAAAGTGGCATAGTGCGTCGACCAAAAAAATAAATGCTTGTAGACCATCGCTGTGGCGTCGCCACGTCCACTCTTCGCATAACTATGTGCCTTTGCTTGACATACGTCAGGCGATCTGCTGCTTGCTACAAGCCATGCATGAAAATGTGACTGCATCCACCATGCAGTGTTCAGCGCTAAATGTGTGGTTTGTGTACTGTGCTTCTTGAAAGGAGTGGTGCAGCCATGC
Organism: Dermacentor silvarum; assembly: GCF_013339745.2. Classification (NCBI taxonomy): domain Eukaryota; kingdom Metazoa; phylum Arthropoda; class Arachnida; order Ixodida; family Ixodidae; genus Dermacentor; species Dermacentor silvarum. The sequence goes on from NC_051157.2 coordinate 139,362,416, forward strand.
AGCAGTGGTGGTGGAGAGTTCAGTTTATGTGTTTAGACATGTGCTCCCTTTTTGGTCTCATTGACCGCTGTCACAGAATTGTGGTGTGTTACCTGGCCTTGTATGAAGTTTACTATGCTTACATATCCTTTGTTCTCGTTCTTCCTTTCTAGCTGTGATTTGGTTGACGATCGAGTAGGAAACGAAGCATATCTGTGTTCTTTGCATTTGTTTCTTTGCATTTGTGTGTTCTAAATTGCTGTGTATTATGATTGCTCTGGCAGTCTTATTACGAAAAGAGCACGAACGTAAATATAAAAACACATTTCTCTGTATGTCTCAAATGTTGTCGTGCACATAAGACGGGTCTTTGCGACTGATAAGTGGGCTGCACTGCAGTACACTCTTAGTCATGTCCTGCATAACGTCCTTCGTATAAGCATATTTCCAAGCGAGAACATGCGTGACAAAATGCGGGTGACCCCCTGGTCACGGCTGTGTGCGGCCAATGAGAAACGCAACGTTTATATACAGCTCTGCCCATAGCTCTGCCCTGCCAAATATATGAAAGTATATAGCCTTCTATATACAAAAGTATACATGAAAGTATATAGGAGGCTATGCTATGGGCGTTGCTTTGAGCATAGCTATTGACCAATCATGGGATGGCAGAGAGGAGGAAAGACTGCACCGGCTCGGAAGGAGAAAGAAAATGGCACGAGTCGGCGGAAGAGTCAATTGTTTTCGGTGGCAATTAGTATAGTCATTTCTTTGTACCGGCGACTTTAGACATATTTAGTTGAATGTTAGCGTAATAGCGGGGTTAAGGGAAATAGTGTTACTGTTCCGCAAACGAACTTTGCAGAAAGAGTTTTAGTATAGCGTGATAGCGTAGTTTACGTGCGCGCCGCTATTCCATTAAGCTTTGAATTTGGCATACGTAGGGCACCTAATTCTATGTGTGTATGCGTCCGGAAAGTGCGATAGGCAGCGCAATGGAAGCCAGGAGCGCGTTGTATTTTTACTTCCCATGTCCACCTATCTGCAGCAAAACATGCAAGCAGTACAAGCTGTCTACCATGGCCGTGGAAATCTTCCGGCCATATGCTGTCGTCACGTCTATCTCCCAACTTTACCCATAGGTGGCGCTCGCATCTCAGAGAAAATAAAGCCCCTATATATAAACAGTAACGCCAACCACTTCCCTCCTCCTCCGTTTCACTGTCGTGCGCGGCGCGGCCAGCGCAATCGAGGCGCGATATCGACAGTGGCGCTGCCTACGTCGGGCCTGCCGTGGCAGACGACAGCTAACGCGCTACCAGAGGAAATCCGCGAAAAACTTCGATCGTGTCCTGCGGAGAAGTTTTTGAGCCGTGATTTTGCTTCGTCAGTCAGTAACTGGCCTTAATAATGCCGTTTTGGAAGTAGCAACGCAACGATGCGAGACGGCACAAATACCATGTGTGCAGCAAGCGTTTGCGCTCGCCGGATGGTAAACAAAAAAAGCATTTTGCCCTCGCCTTGTCGGCTGCGGCAACTTAAGGCGCAGCAGCATGCCATCACAAAGAAGTTATTGTCCCTAACACGTTTGATCCGTTTGTGCATACAGCACTTTCGTCGCACAGGCCCGAGAATGGCGGTCGGAGCGCGCTGGAAAGAAAAAAATATACAAAAGCGCAGCGAGTCTTTCCACGTGACACGGATTGGCCAATGGGGGAGTGGAGGAGACTGGGACAACCGGAGGCGGCGAGGAGGAAACGCCTGGGTGAGCGCGGTGGCGGCAAGATCTAAGAATGGCGCTACTTTTTATATATAGGGCCTTTAGGAGAAAATTAGGGTGCCTTGATGCCAGCACCGCTTTTCAGAGTGGGGACAGCCTTTGAACCGCTCGGCGCCGCCGCTCTGGCTTTTCGAAGCCGTGTTGGTTCTTTCGCGCCAGCTGTCGAGCTGAATGGACCCGCACTCAATTTGCTTTCTTTGTGGCGTTGCAGTGCGAGAGCTCGTGTTTTGTGTAGTCCCATGTGATGTTCGGGCTTGTTAACGTAACATGACGGGCTGTTGTGTCGCTCTGTGCATTGGATCGACCGCAAAAGAGCCGCTAGTATTTTGTTACCCCCGCGACGCGCAGGCTGTACAGCTGTGAACCAGTGTCAACTCGGTACAACGATTATTGCTTCCCGTACACTAAGCTTAATAAATGCTTAATTCCTAGCATTGCATTATGTGCCAGCAGTTAATGAATCTTGGTGATTTAAACATCTGAACGTGTACTAATGCGGACACATGCATTAAAGCTTTGGAGCGTGAACTAGCTATAACTGCAGCCAAAGTTCTGTTTCTCTTTTTTCCAATTGCATTATTGCTGGCAATATTTTTTACAGTGTAAGCTGTTGTGGGCTTAATCCAATAGCCGTTTCGGCTGGCGATGTTGTCCATCACAGCTATCGCCAAGAATGAGCAAAATAAAGTGTATCATCTGAAAATCACATCATCCAACATATTATCCAACCAAATCATATTATTGGGAAAAGGAAAAGAAACATATTATCCCGAAAAACGTATTGTGCAAAATCGTATCAACAAAGTTCCACTGTGAAACTCGGTTAAACGAAAATTACCGATAAACGGAACTAAATAATATTATTTGATTGGTTTCCTATGTGTGAAGCAGTAAAATTCTTCAGTTAATCGAAACACCACTTATTTGTTACCTGCGATTAAACGGCACAAAAGTTAAACACTGCACAGGCGACTATTTGGTAGCAACTGCCAAACTAGTCTTGCAGCTATGAAATACGTAATTTTCATAGCTAACACCGTAGTCAGGACAAGCCAATCCAGTAGCCAGGTCTCGTTTGTTGCGCCAGCGGCTGCAGTGTGTTAGGCCTACGAGTGTGCCGACGTGCAGCTCGATGGAGAACACAAAGAAACGGCCACATCAAGCACTGCCGCTTGAAATGAAGCTTCAAATTCTCCAGGAGCTCGATGGAAGCGGCCTGTGAATTCTTGCCAGCCAATGCAACAGCTGTGATCCAGCCAATGGATCAAGGAGTAATACAGAACATCAAAGTTCTTTACCGTAGCCAGCTGCTTCACCGAATGCTACTTTGTACAGACAAAGGAAAGAGCTACAACACAGATTTGTTGTCGGCAATCCACATTCTGGCCCATGCCTGGGAACAAGTGCAGGAAACCACACTACAGAGGTGCTTCCACCATGCAGGCTTTGAAGCACAAGAACAAATGCTTCATGAAAAGGAAATTCCTGCCGACTCCGATGCCATCTTCAGTCAGGTAGTGCCCTCTGCCCCTTTTATGAGGCAGGAGCACCAGGTAATTGATGAGAATTTTAGCACCTGTCGCAAGGAGAGCCTCGAGGAACTGATTGCTGAAGCACAAGGCAAAGATCAACCCTCGTCCAGTGATGAGTGCGATGACCTTATCCGAGTGCAGTGGTGCCAGACAGTGCAGCTAAAGGAGCAGTCGAACTTTTGCACCACTATTTTGAGCATGAAGGGTGTCCAGAATTTCTGGCAAGCCTGTCAAGCATGGGCACTTACTTCGTGAAAAAGCAGCTCAAGCATGCCAAGCAAACCACAATTGATTGCTTTTTCCCTGTCCATGTAGATAAGTAGGGGTTAGTACTACTTAAATAAAGTTGTGCTTCATGAAACGTGTACTTCGCTTAAATGAAACTTTGATTAATGGAATACTTTTATGGATCCCTTCCAAGTTCCGTTTAAGAGGTGTGCACTGTATATATACCCAGTTCCCGCCGAGATCGAACCCCGACCCTCTGCACGGTGGTCAGCTACTCTACCACTGCGCCATGCTTGCACTTACTAGCTTCTGCGGAAACATGCCCTATACAGGCATCCTAGCGCGCAAGGAGTCATGTGATGTCAGATGCGCACCAGGTAGCGTCGATACGTGCACACTTCACATTGAAGTTGCTTATTATTGCATCAGGTTACATCAGGTAACCTGATGTAGCACAAGTAACCTGATGTAATGACATGTAGCAGCTTCATAGTTTCATGCTACTTTTCACGAAATGAGAGATGAGTGCCACGTAGTGTCGATACATGCAAACTGTGCAGTGCAGTTGCATTGTATTCCACCATGTGTCACGACATCTAGCAGTTGCAACATATTGTTGTATCGCGGCAGAGTCGCGATACCTGTGTTTACTCTTCGGCACACGTTACTCCTCGGCACACGGCTGAATGCCAGTAAGTGTAAGGGGTATAAATGAGTGATTCTGAGTGTCAATTGATAATGTGGGCTGATTAGGTATTACTTGTAAGTGTGAAGAAATATGACTGTTAAATAAACCATAAGCCCACGCACACTGTGTTGATTTCGAAGAGGCCAAGCATTTGCGAGATGTGTTTGTGCATAACGCGGAAATGCAACTGAACGCTTTTTCCTCGCTTTAGTTGCTTGCTCAGAGCATTACGTCTGTTTGTCTTTATTGTCGCGGCTTGATTACTTTGTTTATAGTACGTATACGCTCACTGCATTCAGATTAAGTAGGAATGGACTCGTTTTTAATAATGCCGGTGAAATTTAACATACAGTGCTGCAACTTCAAAGGTGAGACATTCTCATGTTGTTTACAATCTCCTACGAGTTATGCACACACACGTGAAGTATGCGATATGGAATGCTCTGCTTTCTGTAGTAAATCATCAGCACCTAGTTTTATAATATCGAAATGTGCTCTTGAGGAAGGGGGAAGGAAGTGGGCAGAGAGGCAGGTTAGTCAGTGTAAATACAAGCGACCTACTCTGTGCTGGGGAAAGGGGAGAAAGGGAATGAAAGGAAACAGCAGAGCAGATATATATGTATATATATACCGTAAAATTCCGAGCAAGCGCCCCCCCTCGAGCAAGTCGAAATTACCAGCAAAGTTAGGGGGGGCGCTATCCCGGAACGGCACCAAAATTCAAGATGGCCACGACAAAATTTTCCCGCAAAAAAAAAAAAGAAGCGCAGTGGGAATAGCATTAAAATTTTATTGAACATGAACTTTAGTAAGCCAAAGATTTGTTAGTGGTGTTTATCACTCTCAACACCACCGTTACTCAAAACCACCGAAAGAACTACAGAAAGAGTGCATCGACGCTGCACCGGCGCGTCGCCGCGACCGGCGACACGAACATTGGTTATGCAGCTTCTATTCCAGGCAAAATTATGTCCGCAAGAGTAAAGTGAGGCGTAATGTTCACTTTATTAAAAACCATGTCTACAGTGAAACGTTTAGCACTAATGAGAGTTCTGATACAAGTGAAGCTCAGCTGCAGTGCGTGGCTACAGACGGCGGACAGCGAACCGCGGCTCGGCCATGCTCGCATCGCAGCTGGTGGCGCCGCAAATATCAGCATGTTTTCTTCATCGTGTGAAATTATTGAGAGGAGAGGGTAAAGCGGCAACGACGGTAACAAAACATTGCTGCTTGGGAGCGTCGGCGGTTCGTACTGAAGCGCCGTCTGCTACAGATTCGAAGTGAACTGAAAAAGGCCTAGCGACGAGATCGGTGGCGAGTGATTAGCAGCGGTGAAGCTGCCGGCGATGCCAGAACGTAGCCGCGACCACTCCTCTGTCACCGAGTGGTCACGTCGCTGTGCCGCAGGGAACTCCTCTGTGCCGTGCGAGAGGCAGATCTCGCCGTCGGCCGGCGGTCCGTGAACTACAGACTGCCAGCCGCAGTTCGCCCCGATGCACTCGTGTGCCCACTGGGGCGCCCGGATACGACCATGATTCGATGAAATGGCTCATCGGGGCGCCCTGATGCGATTTGCCGAATTTGCCATCATTTTAGTGGACTGGATGTGGCAGGCCAGTGTTGGTGCAGAGCAGGGGAGGGGGGGGGGGCGCTTTCCCGGAACGGCGCAGCAATTTGAAATTGGCAGTGAAGTTAGGGGGGGGGGGGCTCTTGCACGGGTGGGGGCGCTTGCTCGGAATTTTACGGTATATCTGTATATATAGTGTGAGCGCATTTTGGGCATATCGTGGTCGTCATCTGTACACACGACTCATCATCTTGTGTGAACGCTATTTGTGCATATTGTCGTCATCTGTACATACGACTCATCATCTTTCGTCTCTGCTTCGGGCACTGCTCGGAAATAAAGGTATCGCATCAGTCAATGTCTCGCAAGTGGTGGAGTGTGCTTCAATTCCCACATCCTCTTACTTTCCCGATTCCCCTGGAGCTCCGGCCCAGTCGTCGTTTGCTCTCGCTCAACACGGTGATGGCAGAAACGAACCCATCCACCAGTGCTGCTACCACCTCTGCTCAGCCAGCTGGGCCTACCTGGACGGTGAACACCAAACATTGCGATCCTCCAGTCTTTGCCGGCCTCCGCGGCGACGACGTGGAAGATTGGATCAATCACTACAACAGAGCCAGCGACGTCAACCATTGGGACGACACACACAAATTGCGGTATGTCTCTTTTTACCTAACCGAAGTTGCGAAGACGTGGTTCTTTAACCACGAAAGTGACTTTTCGGACTGGCCATCATTCGCCCAGCAATTTCGCCAAATATTCGGCATGTCGTCTGGACGCTCCAAAATCGCGAAACAGAGGCTGGCAACGCGCATACAAGAACAGGACGAGTCCTATACATTCTACATTGAGGACATCCTCGCTCTCTGCCACCGCACACAGAGTGACATGGCGGAAGCTGAACGCGTTCGCCACATACTGAAGGGCATCGACACAGTTGCCTTTAATGCTCTCGTCATGCAGAGCCCAAACTGCGTTGGTGATATCACAGCATGCTAACGTCTAGAGCTGCATTTTGGGCATATCTTCGTCGTCATCTGTACAAACAACTCATCATCTTGTGTGAGCGCTATTTGTGCATATCGTCGTCGTCATCTGTACATACGACTCATCATCATCTTTGTCTTGTGCGGTGCTTCGTCTCTGCCTCGGGCGGCTGCTCGGAAATAAAGGCATCGCATCAGTTGACGTCTCACAATATATTTAAAGGAGCAGGATGGGTGCACACTAATGTGATGCAGCGCACTACAGCAACAGTCCACATGTCAAGTAGCAGGGCAACGCAAGGGTGTTGAGCACAGTCTGGGCAATCATTCTGTCCACCAACAAGGGGCAATGAAGCACAGTTGAGATTGTTTTTCTAAACAAACAACAATGAGGACAGTCACATAAGAGATCTCAGACTATTATCTTGCAGCCTCAGAAGTTAAAGTAAATATTGAGACATGTTTCATGCAAGATTACTTTTATATTGGCCTTGAACAACTATTGAACAAAACATCCCCATAACAGGGCCAAGGTGACTCAGTTTCTAGTGTTGTCTAACATATCAAGTGGAATTTCTTCTTTCCTTACAGGTACAACGATCGCCTAGAGTTCGAGGAGTCATCAGGACAAAGAATTTGGACATATACGAAGGCTATCTGATGTGCTTGTGGTGAAGAAGCAATTATGTCAAAATGAAATGCATATTTCAAAAGGCTTTTTTCTCTTATTGGCAATGTATACATAAAAAACTTCTCTTAGATGGCTCTGCATTCACCCAAACCCTGTGACATGTGTATAAATGTGCTTCGCAGGACAAAATATTTTTTCTGTTGCTTGGCTCCCAGTAGAGTTCCTTAATTCACATATGAACATTCTCATGCAGCACTTTCATTCTTTTCTTTTTTTTTTTTTACCCTAGTCGTGGATAGCTATATTTTCATTAAAGCTATACGCGCTTAGCTCCTTAGGTAGCTTATATATAGGGCACTTTATTGAAGTACTCGAGAAAACATGATTCGATATTAAAGTGTTAGGACGTATGTGTGTTCTGTTCCTGATATTGCACTTGTCTGCTTTTTTACATAATATTGGCTGTAAAGAAAACTATTTTAATCAACTAGAAGAAGCTGAACTGAGAGGCCCCATTTTTGTTGGTCACAACCGCATGAAGTTCATGCAAGTTCATGCATTATGCTTATTTCACATTTCAAAAACTGTAGGCACAAGTACTCCCTACTTGCTTTTGTATTTCCTGTTGCAGCTTGTCTTTCACTTTTTACATTCAGAGCCTGATATATAAGTCCTCATTATGGGTTAAAAACCTACAGTGAAACTATGCTGGGCACTTAGTATTGTATTTGTATTGCAAATAAATCATTCTCCTCATTTGAAAAGTGTTCTGTGTCTTTGTCTTGTGGGGATGCGCGACTCACATGCATCCCCTGATGTTGTTTTCCCTGCATGGCTCCCCTGTCCTGTAATCCGGCCTCGCCGCATAGCGTTACGGCAGCAGGAGTTGCAGCGTATTACGAGAGATGGCGCTAGTGTTGCGCTGCTAACGCCACCTGACGGCGGGGGGTTACGCGGGCGCAAAAGGGAGAAGGCTGTTGCTCTTCGGGTTGGGGTCGGTGAGCGCTGCGGACGTCCCGCGCGTGCGCCGATCCACACTTCGTGCGACCGTCTCGCGTGGCTAGGAGCAGGGCACCGGTATGGACGAACACGGATCGTTCGAACATGCCACCGTTGGGTGGCATGTTCATGGGGCGAACATATTCGCTCGCTATCCGGTTGCGGTGAGTCGGACTTCCTTGACTTGTCGCGCGCCCATGTGAATGTTCTATGCGTAGTAATTCGGCTAGCGTGTATTAGTGTATGAAAGGTGCAATAAATGCCCTTTTGATTGTTCGCACTACTGTGTTGTCGTTACTTTGTCTCAAGAGCACGTGTGAGACCCCACAGTCTGCATGAACATGTCTGCATGAATGTACAACATGCTTTCAGATAGCGTACGCAGATGAAGTTCCCCTAAAACATACTTCAGGTAGTAGGAGAAGAGCGTACGTTTTTAATAATTGCTTTTACGACTGGCCTGTGTGATGAACAATTTGTGTCGCGCTGCCAAAGCTACGGCGAAAGCCCGGATGTTTCAGATACGCCGAACCAACCGCAACTGTCGAAAAACTCCTAGGAGGCCACAATGGTGAAAAGACATTAGCCTTTATGCGCGCATTCTTGCCTCCTTAACCACGGCTTGCACGATGCCCCGATGTCTGCGTAGGCTTGCCAGTGCTGTCTCCCTTCAGCGAGCAAGACAGTTAAGCTTTGTGTGTGCATTCGCTCCTTCTCCTCCGCAAGGAAGACGCCGGCGGTTTCTGTCTGTGCGTGTGTGTATGCACGTGCGTGCACGTCTGTACCTTCCCCTCTGCTGGGGTAGTGGCGGCTAGAAAAATTCGTTCAGCTCGCTTCCATGTACTAAGCGGCGGCCGCAAACGTAGAGAGCGTTCGCCCTTTCCTTCTCCTGAGTGAGGGCATTCTATAGATTCTACATATAACGACGCCCTCGCCAATGGAGTATGTGTCGCTCTCTGTCACGAAGATTTTAGAGCTGACCGCTCAGTAGCGATGTAATTAAACGTTTGTTCATCATTACATCTCCACTGTGTCCTCAGCCTGGCCCCCTGGGGACTTGCAAGCAGCTGCAAAGTTGAAGCAGCATGATCCTGTCAACTGGTGCCTGTCTTGAACACTGCACATATAGCGCGCAGCTGACATACCAAAGATGGAGGCACTCAACTAATGTACACCAGTGGTGCAACAGCCAAATTAGGATTTGGAGCACGAAAACCTTGCTTTTGGAGCAGGAAAATCCAAATTTAGAGCAGGTTACGAAAAAAAAAACCTCCGTTTTGGAGCACTAAATCCCAAATTTAGAGCAGTTCCACAAAGAACGCTTACTCATAAAACGCCATAAAATTTACCCCGCATAATAAATGCACACCCCAAATTTGCATTGGATTTCTGGGAAAAAAAGTGTGCTCATGGCACGAGTATATACAGTAATTCACATTAGCAGCGTAAGTGAGGGCAGGGGCGCGATCGGAGATTGCTGTTCGGAGCGCGCATTCAGTTTCGCCGTGCATGGTTGACCTAGGCCGCGCTTGACAAAATTGAATGCGCACTCCGAACAATGTCCTCGATCACACCCCAGCAGTGCACTGCACGCAACTTTTTCCGCCTAACACGTGGAAAGTACACATGCATTTCTTCGCGAGTGGTTCCCTTTTGTTTTTGTTTTTTTCTGACGATGTGTCGCGACGTTCCAGCGGTAGGCGAAACATGCAGCGACTGTTTGATATTCTTTCGGCATATCGGCGGTGTACAGCGAAAATCGGCGCCATTTCATTGCAACACGGTGCTTGTTGCCGCGTGGAACCGAACCCTTGCTAGTTTTGTGCATTGCGTCACCTACAAAGCTCACGCCGTCAGTGCCGGGTCGCTTGCTGTACCGTACAAGCTAGTTTCCCGTGGAGTATTCGTACCCGCTCCGCTCGTGACCGCATGCACGGATACGGCAAGGATCTTGTTGAGTCAACGCGGCAATGGCAAACTGCTTTCGTTACTGCAAGCAACGCGCACGTGTCTCCGCGGGATTTTACTACATATACAACATGCCGCACTGCAACCAGCAGCCAAAATATTCTTCGGCGCCCACCACCAAACATGCCAACGCCTCGTCTGGGCATGTGTTTGGATCTTGTCCATGTGATCTCGTCTACGCTACTGGATCGGACTGGATTGGATGGCGATGTCCAAGCTGCAGGTTGCCAATGCGGCCTTTGTTTCCCGCTAAAACTAGCAAACTAGCGTAACAGAGAAATTTCGTGGCTGGTCGGGCGTTTTGGCGCAGCATGGCATAATTTCAACATATGTCACATTTTGGCGCAGCTCAGCGCAAAAATACGCAATTGTATCCAAATGATGCAATTGGCACAGCTGTTGCACCCCTGGTACAGATACCTAAATCTGATTCAATCTCTGCCCAATAATTAGGCGTGCAAGCGTGCAGTCCATTTCACCTGTGTGCAAACACTTCCTGGCACACCTTACTTAAGCTTAACTTACACCTTACTTACACCTTACACCTTACTTACACCTTACTTACAGCTTACTTAAGCGCATGCGCTTAGTTTGTTCCAAAAAGGGTGGTGTACTTTTCCAATAAACCAGTTGTTAGTCTGCGATTGTCCTGTCCACTTCATTCTCGTGTCTCGTTTAAGCGCAGTTGTAATTTTCCTAAACACCTTACTTTGCCTTGCCTGACAGTCAATATTTCAATGTCGCTACCGCTTCCGCTACAACGTCATTGGCCTGTGTGAACAAGTTGAGAAGGGACTACGATGACTACAGGCTGAATGTGATGCCATTACAACGATGAAGTCAAGGGCAAAACACCTCATCTTGGAAGTCCTGGGTGCTACCTCGGAGACAAAGTGGTTAGAGAAATTGGAGCAGCACATCCTTGATTTCGATCCGCTTGATCATCACATTTACAATTTGAGCAAGCAAATCGCTGAATAATACATTAAAGTTAGAATAAACCACATGACGAAGGAACGAAACCAAGAATTGATCAAGAATAAAGTGAGACCACTTTTGTCAAGGGCGATTATTTTCAATCACCAGTAGGGTACTTAATTGTCTCCATGTTTTTGACTGTGGGTCTGAGTTAAGTGTCTCTCCTTAATATTTGTGCAGGTCAATTGCCTTCCATACATGCCTGTTGGCTGCTGATAGGCGGAAAATAAACGTTTACAACCAAAACTGCTTGTTTTCATTGCTTTGTAAACACGAGCAACTTCATCGGCAGCGCAAAGAAGCTTGAGTGTGGTTGCGCTCGGCTCCTTTTTGCCACTGGCAAAGGATAGCCACCGCGCGCTAGGCGCGGCTTCACTCTCCCCAATAGGTGCGTATAGGCGGCTTCCACTCCAGCAAGTTTTATATATCCACCTTGGCCCAGACTTAGTTACCACCCATCCGGTGAAGTCAAAGGGACTGGCTGTTCGGTGTGGCATCTGGCGGGAAGGTGTTGTTGGACCTTCCTGTTTGCAAGGTACACAAAACGTGCAAGGTACAGTACATGGGACAAATGGAAACATCCTTTAGATTGCGTTTTAACAATCATAGATCGCATGCCGTGAGCTTTCCTAATTTCCTGCTATCCAAACATGTCTGTACCCCGGGCCACATTTTTGACACGCTAACCGCCCCCATACTTGAATCTGGTTTCAAATCGCACCAAGAAAGGGACGTTCGCGAATCATTTCTAATCCATAAATTTCGTGCCGTGGCCTCTGAGATTAACGAAAACCCAGTTACATTAACCTTTCTGTCCACGAAATAAAGAATCATATTCTCATTGACCTCAGGACAAACAGCTTGTCTATCATCACATCGTTTATGCCACGTCGCCAGAATGTTCGCACATCCAACACACATGCGCAGACTTCGCCTGAAACAATTTGCTAGTTGTTGAGGCGTCATTCTATTGTATCTAACGTATTTAACCTAAGACAAGTGATGTTCACGAATTATCGTTGTCCCATTTTTGTTAAAACTTGTGTGCACACCTTTCTTCCTAACTCTTTTATAAACCCTGCCTTTGTTGCATTTGTTGCTCTACGAACCTGTTGTTACAATCGTCTCGTGGTGCATTCTCACCAAGTTTGACTGATGATTCTTCACAGTGCAAGTACCTCACAGCAAAAGGCTGTCTCCTGTCAAAGTCACGTGTCAACTTTTTGCAAACCCTGTTCTTCTTGCATATATTGGTTGGTTACATTTGCTGCTCTACGACCCTGTACAAACCTGTTCTTACAAGCATGTAGTTTTATAAAGAAGAAGAACGTAAACTTTATTTTCAAATTAATCAGATTTGAGTTCAGCATCCTTGTAGTGGGTCTGAGCACCCGCCGCCGATGCGGTTCCAAAACACAGGTTTAAGCACCTTACAGCAACAATGTGTCATGGGAGCCCCTACACCATGTACATGTATAAGCACAACCTTACCGTTTCATGTATTTCCTGACAAAGTTCGGACCCCGGCCAAAACATGGGCAATAAAGCATTGGTTTTTTTTCGTATGCGCGTCCTCAACCTACAAGTTCCTATTCAACTACCAGCTCTTGGCATACCCCCACTTTACATGTATATATGTTTATGAGGGTTTTGCAAAAGTCATACATAATAATTGTATACTGCAGAGTGTATAATACATAAATACAATTTAAAGAATTTTGATATCATTTTCGATTGCCAAGTTAGAGTTGTAAACTTGATAGTGTCGTTTTCTGAAAGGTTGCGATTTTAGACAATTTTTATTAAATATCGACGGCCTAATTCAGAAATGCACTCCCAATAGTCCACTAGATTATAACTTTTTTCTTTTAGACACAACAAACCACCAAACTTGTAGCAGTGGTTGCCGAGATAGATTTCTCCTTTGCCGTGTATTTAGATAGCAGCCCCTGAGCTAAAGCTTACGCTTAAAACATCAGCCCTTGCTGGGCCACCCTGGTTACATTTTTTCATGTACAGTAAAACCTCGGTAATTCGAAGGTCGCCGGACCGCGAAAATTCTTCGAATTAAGCGGATTTTCGAATTAACCGAAATGAACAATAAAAAAAAAGAAAACAAGCAAGAACTTGCTGCAAAAAGAAATCACCTTTATTTTCCATGTCCGAGAAAAATTACTCAAAGTAATCACCGATGCGGGATTACTTGGCGCGCTGGTTCGCCGCCCCTAGTGCCATGCTCTCCAGCTGGCTCAAAAAACGTAGCATACAAATATCACCCGCACTGTACTCAACAAAGTTGCGGACGATGTTCACGGAATCGGTAACTGCCGAGAAAGCGGGCGTGGTGGTGCTTGACTCCAAAAATTTGGACTTTCTGGATATTCCGGACTTCAAAAATGCACCATCAGGGTTCCCATTGAGTTCATGCATTTTCGCACCCAATTTTTCGGACGAATTGAGATCCCAAAGTTCGATTTTGCGGACTAAATCGCTCTTTCCGAGCCGCGCTACCCAATCTTACTTGCACATCATAATTGGAATTGTCCGCGCTTTCTGCGCATGCGCGAGGAGTAGTGGGTGCGAGAGAGAAATGTGGGGACTTTCGGTCCCTGAAATTTCTCTTCGCCTCGGTACTACGGGGACGAAAGTTGTTAGCACCGTTCGTCCCTAGCCGAGCTGGCAGCACAGAATCGACAGAATGCGTGCTGGCAAGGCGAAGAAGCCGTGTCCGAGGTGAGTTTGTTGCGACGGTAGCATATTAAATTTTTATAGTCGCAGGGGGATAGGTTTGGAAGTGAGGTGTCTTCTCGGATGGACTTTAGTGGCAAAGCATGACATCGTGCCGATGCATTGTTCATTAGTGTCGTTAAGCAAGGTCAACATGCCGCACACTTCAGGAGATTCGCAGGAACAGAAACTGTTTATGAATTCAACTGTTTGTATGTGAAAATACGAAAACTCAACGTCGCTATGCACTTTAATTGTCATAGACCATTGTGACGTACAGCAACACTGACAAAGCATTACGCCGCGCCGATGTTTACGAAAAGGCTTCGATGAATTAAAACACACATTGTATCCCGTATGTTAAAGTAAGAAAAGTGAACGTCGTCATGCAATATTTCATAGCCGTACATAGACCATTGTGAAAGCTGTACAGAAACACTCATCAACCACGTGGTACAGATTCGTAGTTATTCTGAGAATCTTGTATATAATTAAGGAACACGCATTGTACCCAATTCCCGGGCCGTTACAATCATTGTATCCGGCCCGGCGTGCTAGGTGGGCGAAACAAGTGCTCAAATCACCACAACCACGTCCGAAATATCTCTGAAGGCCTGCCAGCCCATTCATTAGGCGTCTCTGTGTTTGTACTGTGACAGGAGAGGTGACGGCGAGCGCCGCGAGTATCACACTATGTCCCGTGACAATGGCCCCTTTACACTCGGCATGCTTCACCGCAGTACATTGCGTATGCTTGACCGCGTAGCGCCCATGCATTGCGGCGAAGCTGATAGTAGGGAACCGGGCATTATGCAGCGCTCGAGCCTAGCTTCTTGTCAGTGACTGCGGATGGAAAACACATACACGTTCAAGAGCTTTTCGTCGATCTTTACACCTCTTTATTGAATGAAAAGGATAACGTACGCCTGTGTCCGTGAGTTAAAAGATCGATAAAGACTCTGGGCACTTACTTGCAGTGTGTGAAAAATAGAGAACTTTATTTATGCAGGTGTCCATGCTCCTGCAGTCCTGTGGTGACCCTGTGGAGCTGGACCCGGCCTCGTGGAAACACAGCCGGCTCATCAGTCACAAAGTAGGAGCTGAAGAGAACAGTCTTATGCTGATATTACACCTGATTGTATAGTGCTTAACTTGTGGTTAGCAGTGACAAAGGCATTGCACTAAAGATTGAGAGTATTGGTGAATTCCAATGGCAGATTCGGAGTGGCCGACGAACTCTGCGCCGGAGCACTCCACTCCGGCGGAGGGTAACCGAAGGAAATCTGCCAATGGAACACAGGCGCTCCCTCCGGAGCAAATGGTAGGGGGCGCTAGCGCACATCCGCTTCCGGAAGCGCCCAGCATTCCTTGCGTTTCGCGCTGTTTTCCCCAACCTGTTCGGCATGAACTCGCGCGCGAGGTGTACGTGAAAAGCAGTTCCATTTTGAATTTTTGCTTCCTTTTTGAATTTTTGCTTCCTGTGTTCCGATGGAAGTCACACCGCGTGCAAGTGTCCTCCTCTTGTCGATGGTGAACCGGGCACGTACCGACGCGGAAGGTGAGTGGATTTGGCTATCGTTAAAAACGTTCCGTACACGTAGCCTGCTGTGCACGGGCTGACGCAATGTTTCTCATTGCTTTTTGCCACAGTGTGTGTGAAGTTTGTGGAACGGTAGCACGGATGCGTCTTATCTTACACTTAAGCCCCTTTTACGTCGTTTGTTGAATAACAGCTAGAAACATGATCTAACGCCATAATTTAAGTTTTATTTTCTTTCCTTGGATGTGTACCCTGTAATTCGCTGGTAACAATACTCTTGCGCAAGCCATTTTGTTATTTTATTTGCAGGTGCCTGCAAAAACAGCCGATGCAATAATGAATATTCATGAGTCGGTTACCTTGCTTGATATCCCAGTGAAAAATAGAGTTTGTTAAAAAAAGGATGCTGTATTCTTTGTCGTTCACGTTCGATCAAATTCGTTCACGTTCTTCAGGTTCCTACTAAACTGCTTAATTATTAACACTAAAAAGAAGAGTGGCGTTAGTGCGGTGAATTCGCAGTTTCTCGGCACGGAAGCCGTTTTGCGATTGCAGCCGTCACGGTGTCGTCTCTCCTGCCGCGGTGGCTCAGCGCTGTACAGCCAAGCCCTCATTCTCATCCATTTTCAATGTCAATTTTCAGTCTCAGATCCTGGAAGCAGTGTGGACGATCTACAGCAGCATGGAGCCACGGGACCAAGCCAGAGGACCAGCCGCCGCAGTAAGCCCATTTACCGCTAATTTTCATATGACGTATCTAATTGTGGTTTTAACTTTTTCAGGTGCAGCTTGCGAATGGACGGAGGGCGAAACGAAATTGATGCTTGATTATTATGAGCAATATTTCCCCCAGGTGGGACCCATGAAGAAATTTAGAAATAAAAAGGAAATGTTTGGCCGCATCGCGGAAACCCTCAATAAAACAATGGGCATAACGAGGACCGGAGAACAATGCTGCAGTCGCTCTAAGACTGTAATTAGGCGCAAAACGTCTGCAACTACCCAAAATAAGAAGTCGGGAAATTCTCCCAGCGATGTGCCATACGACGAGGAGCTGGCCAAGATAGCTGCTCTAGACGACAGCGTTGAACCAGAGGAGTTGCGAGATGGCTACGGCGTTGTGTCTAGAAGAGATACTGGGAGTGTGTCCAGCAAAAAAGGTAGTTATAGTTCGTCACAGGAGGCGGAGGAGACGCCGGATGGATCACAAATTGATGAAGAATGCTCGCAGAGTACTCAGAGTCGTCGACAGGGCAGACAAACACCGCTGAAAGACAAAAAAACAGGTCCCCGCGTGTTTCCACATCAAGACTGCAAGATATGAACTTTTTTCTTGAAGAAATGAAGGAGCTGCATGCGCAGAAGGAAGCACAGAGAGCAGCACGACACGAGGAAAGAAAAAAGCAGAAAGAAGAAAGCCGGGAAGAGAAGGCGAGACAGCACAAGGAGAAAATGGCAATGCTGAGCCGTCTCCTTGGAATAACTGCGACGAGTGAAAGAGAAAATAAATAAACTGATTTTATTAAGCACTTGTTTGTTCACTTCCATATAAACTTGCGGAAAAAACGAAAGACAAAATGTGCGTATCGGCAGACTTCGCCGCCTTGCCGCCGTGGTTGTGTGTCGGGCACATCGGAGAAGAAGCGAAGCCTGTTATCAATTCATTGGCAACACGTCGAGGCAGCCTGAAGTGCCTCCGGAACTGCATTTCACCAGCAAAAGCAAAGAGTGTTAAAATGCGAATTTCCGAAAGGTATATGCGTCAATTGTTACCTCTTCATCCGAGTACTGCAGAACGACGTCGTCGACAAAACTCGCAACTTTCGCTTTCTTCTCCGGCGGCCGAAACATGACGTCGAAAACCTTTTCGTATATTCTAGCTTCTTCATCACTTGAGTCCTCACTGGTCGATTCGGAACTAGAGCTAGAATCGTCGCTCTCCGCAAGCAGTAAAAGCGCGAGCTGACGCTGCGATGCACCACTCATGATTGCTTCCGAGCTGCGACAGAGCACGCCCGGGCTTGCCCGCGCAGCGCGTAGCGTCGGTCACGCGGTGCGCCGCGTTCTGCGCACGCGCCGGGCGCTTGCGACTTCCGGTCGAATCCGCCGCGTTTCGCGGAGTAAAGAGAGCTGCTCCGTGGAGTGGATTTCGCGGCGGAGCTGCTCCAGATCTGCCAATGAAACATAGAGGGAGCACTCTCAATCTGCCAATGGAACAGACTTGCTCCGCGTGGAGCAGAAAAACTGCTACCGGAAGTGCTCCGAATCTGCCAATGGAATTCACCATATGTCTTAATACGCAGGGCTTATCTGGCGAATAGGAGAGCAGAAGGTGAGAACAATGATTTTAGATGAGGTATGACTGCCTTCTCTCTGTGTAGTGAAATCGTGTTTATTATTTGTGTAACGTCAGTGCACTCACTTGCTTAAGTATAACGTTTACTGCAGCTTACAGCTTCTGTCGATGCGGGTGCTTCTCTACTGGAAACAACCTTTCATTTACCAAATAAAGTTGCCATTTTGTAGTTTTACAAGTTTTCCTGTGGTGTTTTAGTCTCTTCTGAATCTGCAAGATCTGACTGAATGCATGGGTATCAGAGTTTGTACTCCATCACATTTAATGGTACATTCCACCTCGAAATAGCCGACACACTGCGAATTCAACTGTTTTTATGAAACACCTTGCTCTTGCTGCTCACAAGGCTAGAACAACTGCCAAGTGATTGAGTCGTCCACTTGTGGAGCACATTTTGACACACAGTGTCAAGGCCTGTGCAAACAGTTGCAGAAATCTCTTGCCTGGCATGCATGATGCGTGATGGTGACTCCGTCATTTTTTTCTCAGTGTTTTTTTCCTTTTTCATCCTTTGTCACAACACCAATCTTTTTTTTCTTTTGTTTAGCTTTTTTGTTCATGTGAGAGCCTG
Source organism: Dermacentor silvarum (assembly GCF_013339745.2). Lineage (NCBI taxonomy): Eukaryota > Metazoa > Arthropoda > Arachnida > Ixodida > Ixodidae > Dermacentor > Dermacentor silvarum. Next base: position 139,380,946 of record NC_051157.2, read on the forward strand.
CCATTGCTATTCCCTGTGCTTCCGCCTTTGCTGTGCCAGTCACTGGCATTAAGTCTCTCTTGCCTAGGTGTACATCCCGATGTCTTTGTAGGTGTGCCATAAACAATTTAATCGCAGGGTATTGAATCTTGAGCATATCATATAAGGAAATTAGCTTTTAGTTTTTTGTTTTTTGTTTTTTTTTGTGGGAAGGCCTCTAACCCTTTGTGATGAAATTTCATTTTGGTGACATACAACTCATCATACTTCATGAGTTGTTTCCAATGGCTACAATTTTTGTGCGTCGAAAGTTCACACAGTTGCCAAGTTCCATAGTGCACACATGCCTCAAAGACTTCACAGCTTGATAGGTCTTGTCTCATACTATTGCCACGTAGTTCGGCATTTTATGTCCATTGTTGATCTTGTTGACTGGGTTGCTTCTTGGCAATACCGAATTTCGCCATTCTCACGTTTGCCATTCGGAAGACTTTATAAACAAGATTCGTCATTTTACCCCTGACGATCAGGAAGCACTCGTCTCGTTCGACATCGTGTCGCTTTTTACAAGCGTTCTTATTCGACTCGCCACAGAAACTTGCACCGTCTCTCTGGACGATGACCCTATCCTACCAAAAAGGACACCCATCGACGTTCCTGACTTGAAGAGGCTCCTTCTGTTCTGCCTGGAGAACACCTACTTCACTTTTGAAGGCACCTTCTACAGGCAAGTGCACGGGACACCGATGGGTGCATCTATTTCGGTAACTGCTGCAAATTTAACAATAGAACGGCTTGAGCGTCGAGCACTCGCCTCTTTCAACTCGCCGCCCAGGGTCCTCCTACGCTACATGGACGATGTGTTCTGTATAATTCAGCGAGAAGAAATTTCTTCATTTTTGTCGCATTTGAATAGTATTGAAGTGTCTATCCAATTCACAGTCGAGCAAGAAAAAGATGGCGAGCTACCTTTTCTGGACGTCCTCGTGAAACGTGACTGGCACAACCTGGCATTTTCCGTGTACAGAAAGAGCACACACACAGGCAGGTATCTGCATTTTAATTCAGTGCACCCGATGAACTAAAAGAGATCGGTGGTAGCCTCTCTTGTCGGTAGAACCAACCGTATCTGCACAACGCCACAAAGCTGGGCTGCTGACCTACAAGAAGTGCGCCAAGATCTCTAGGCGTGTGGCTACCCAAGGTCGTTTGTGAACTCGGTGCAACGCCATCCGTCTCAGCCCCCAAGACCTGACTGCGTGCTCCCAAGAAAACGCGCCCCCATACCGTTTGTGCCCGGTGTGAGCGAGGGCTTAGCCCGCGTTCTGTATGGCTATGACGTCCAGGTAGTTCACGTGCCATCCCAAAAATTACGCTATCGGCTGGTAAACGTGAAGGACAAGCTTCCGAAGACAAAGTTTCCTGGCATCGTCTATGGGATTCCATGTGAAGACTGCGACTGCGTATATATTGGCGAGACAGGCAGTTTCGAACAGCGGTTGAAGCAGCATGTCAAGAAAAAAGTCGCATAAAACGCCGGACATGCAGGTGACTTGGGCCACAGGATTGATTGGGATAACGCCAAGATATTAGAAAAAGAAAGAAATTTGACTTCGACACCACTTGGAATCCTTCCTAATCCAAATGACAGACAACACCCTCAACCGGAATGACGGAACCCTCCCCCTTATCTACACACGCTGCTTACGTCATATTTTAAAACCATATAAATATTGTATCACACGTCCTTGATTTCATTGTGAACAAGGCTCCCGTCAGGGGAGCCGAAACGTCTTTTCTTGTATTATTTATTGGTCGCCGTTCTTCTTTTTACTCTTCTTCTTGCTTAAGCTGGCGTCATTTTTTTGGAAACCCTGTTTTTATATATATATTGGTTGGTTACATTTTTTTTTTAATTCTAAAATGTTGAAACTCTTTTAGGGTTTGAGAAGGAGGTCCCCAGACTCACGGGGCCATACTCATGAGCATTAAAAGTATTCACAAGGCAAATTCCAGCGTAAGCCACGTTGTCATGCTGCTGCTAAAATACTGCACACCATTTCCATCAACGCTTGAAGAACTTGTAGAATTTGACACCTATTTGTCAGACCGAGAACACGTGGACTCGGTGGTAAGCCATTATACTATAGGAAATGGTCTTCGCTGTCAGCTGCACAATTAGCTCGTCTGCAGTTTTGTGCATTATGAGTATGAGAATTTCATAATGCATAATTGACAAAAGGAGGCTATGTATGTCAGTTTGGAACTCGGTACTAATTGATGTTGTGGTTCATAAGTGCACGGAGTTTGTAAGCTATCTCATCACTGGCTGTATTGCATTTCTTCTGAATTTGCAGCAATATTTGTGATGTTGCATCAGACGACGCATACTTGGAATTTATTGTCAACAAAATTGACAAGTAATACATGCAAATGTGGTATTAAAACTAACCTTCTGTGGGATTTCAGTGTAAATGTGCAACCAGCTTAAAGCATACTTGGCGCTCCTATTTGCTCAACGGTACGACCTCTGCATTCTGTTTTCTTGTATGGAGGCACTTGTCAAATTATTTACGGATGACACATACATAGATAAACACACAATACTTACAATAGTGGGAAAGCAAATTCTGTGAATTAAAAAAAAAGAATTTTAAAAGAACAGAAGCCCGAACACTTACTGATCTTTCGTGACATTTAATGACAATTTTTTCACCACAGAAGGTTTGCTTCCGTCAGTTCGTGGGAGTTTCTGTACCGATTTAAAAATATATTGCACAATTTAGGGATCGAATACTGTTTTTTCTGTCATTACAAAATAATCTTTCTATTGGCACTACAGCCTCAAGACATGGTTTAGACATTTATCAGACCCTTTAACACATTCACTGCATTGTGGGTCACCGGTGGGTCATGGCCTGTGCTCCTCCAACGTGGCAGCGAAGTTACGGGCATTCATCTGCTTGCTACCGCAATAACTTTACAACAACACTTGAATGTAGAGGCATGATTTTTGGTGCATGAAGTTATAAATAGCCAGAAGAATACTTGTCTGATGTTAAATGCTATGACACACTGGTGACCCATGACACACGCAATGAAAACGTTTTTATGCTGTGTGCGGCGTGACCCACCGGTGACCTGCGCGCGAGAACTCTCCATCTTGTTCTGCCATCTGAGGTTCGAAATTGCAGCTAATATATCCTTAATAGCGAAGCTGTTTAAGCCAGCCGTAAAAAGTGCGCGTTTCACGAAAAGCCAGCCGCACCGTGGCCATGGCAACCAGCGATGCCGCAGCTGCTAGAACACCTGGCATAACCTCGTGACGTTATGCCAAGCTGCACATGTGGAGTAGCGACAACAACGCAGCTTCTACTGCTCAGCCATGGCCAGTGACAGTGACACCTCACGCAACCAAGTTCCGCCGCGCTACCGCCGCGCCACAGCTTGTGTGACGTCACGCTTTCCTCCTTGCAGTAGCCGAGTTCATCCGTGCCACAGCTGGCAATAAGCCACGCCAACCGCCAGAGACACTGAGTACTGCACATGCGCCGACAGTGGGCAACGGCTATAACGGCTATGTAAGCCGTTGCGGGTGACGCTCAATCAGATGCAGCTATGGGACGCCAAAAGAAAGTACGTACTCCCAAAGAAGAATCGGCGCATCGTGAAGCGAGGCTTGCCGCTGTACGAGAACGACAATGGCAGCGATGAGCAGATCCAGAATATGCGACCAGCGAAAGGGAGAACAAGAGACGACGAGAAGATGAGAGACTACCAGGAGACGCAATCTATCGGCCAGCTTCGCTGTGTCTCGAGCTTTGCGTGGCCTAGTGCAAGCTTTGCCGTTTTTTATTGCATTAGACGTGGGGTGGCGCGTTTGTTTCGAAGGAGCGGAGGGACGGTAGGCTTCTCAGTTGTGTTGCTTGCAAATGTTTTGCCACAGTTCTTGAAATACGTGCCGTTGGACTAAGTATATGCGTCTTTCCTGCTGCTCCCAAACTTTTCAGCACCTCTAATGGATCCTCATGCCCTTTACAGATGCAAAAGAAAGTGCAATGCAGAAGAAACAAACAAACTAAGTTTTGGTGGGAAGAATGCACTGGCAACTTCAACATCCCCAGATGATGAGTCAAGTGCTTCAGTGACAGATGTCCAGCAGTGGACAGACAGTGAAGTCATTGATGAACATAGTGTTTACGAATCGTTACAGACATCGGCCACCACGCCGAACGGTGAGTCAGACCTGACTGGTGATTCCGGGGCAGACTATTCAGGCGACGATACTCTCATTTCTCTTAGACCATCTCTAGACCTTTTGGCCCTGGTGGTGTCAATTGACACCATCACACAAAATTTCCCCTAGCACCTCGGAAACGAAGGCAAAACTGCTAATTCTTGGGGGAATATTTCTTCAGGGATCCCCACTGCGATCAACGCCACCATTGTGGCATTCTTGCAGAGCTGGAATCCACAAAGAAGAAGCTTGACCAAAGTCATGGGTAACACCGAGGTAGGTAAGCACCATTTTTTCGTAATCATATTTCTGTGTGCATCTCAATTTATGCACTGGGATTTTCGGATATTGCATCAAATGTCGGTCCGCAAGCACAGACTTGAAAGAGATGATATTGGATGCGTAGACGGTTCAATAGGCCTCGTTTTTCACATGTGCGATTTTGACACCACCAGGGCTCAGCGGATGCGGTTGGCGGCCATTGAGCGATGACCGGCGTTCTACCCTGCCTCAATTTAGTTCTTATTTTTTGCAGGTGCATCTATACCGGCTAGTCTGTTTTACTCCTGCTATCGACGTCGATCCCAGCTCCGGGAAGGAACTACCGACCAGCTCTTTTTAGGGCTGCAAAAAGAAAATCTGTCCGACGTTGAAGGTGAAGACAAGGAGACAAACGACGACACTGTGGATGTTGAGGAACCAGACCGTGAGAGTGAAAGCTCGCGACGATGAATGCGCAGTAACATCAGCCAGTGGTTGGAAGAGAACGCCGTTCATCCCACTGAGCACAACATTCAAAGGTGACGACTACGATGGTTTATTACTCGGAGAAGACATGCCATCGCCCTATGGATATTTCAGTGGGTATGTTCCAAAAAGTGCATTCCTTGACCTTGTTCTCAGAACAAATAAATATTCCGTTCTGCAAGAAGGCACATGTGTGAACACAGATGAGTGAGAGATCAGACACCTTGTTTCAATGCATTTTGTAATGGGTGTTCTGCTGTAAGCAGTCTGACTAGTAGCGCCACCTACAGCCTCAGCACACAGCCAGCCCCGAAGCCAAGCCTAGGCGTGAGAAGTGTGCGCGAGAGTGCGGTGCGCGTGATGGCTTTCGTCGCGTCTAGTTGCGTTCTTGGAGGCGCCATGCCTTGTAATAAAGTTCGTTATTAATGGTTCTCGAGCCTTAATTACGTTTCGGCCAGCAGACGGCCCTCGCCGCCCCTCACAACTGGCGCAGTCGACCCCGAACCATGCCTGAAACATCGCATCTTGCCTGCCTCATGAAGTGACTCGCCAGCCAACGCTCCTTCCTTTGTGCAGCTCCTGCCGCCCGACGCAGCCTCTCACCCACTTCGTCCTAGCCATTTTGTGCTTTCGCCCTTTGGGTTTCGGCGACCGTCATGTTGATGCTGACGCCTGCCCGCCCGATAAAGTAGCTTGCCTACAGTGCCCAAACGGTTCGCCCTACTCACCTTATCATTTCTCGTGACTCTTGTGCTACTTTGTCAACCGCCATGCTGCTCGTGAATTGGAGTGACGTGACGCCGGCGGATCTTGCAGGCTTTACAGTGTTTGAAACATCATTGAAGAGTTGGCTTGCCGAAACCTCGACGCTACCGGGTTGAAGGAAGAAATAATAAGTCACCTTATCGCCGACATCGCCCAAAACTGCCCAACAACGCCTCCTTTGCCTTCCCCAGACTCTGCCGCATCCACCCAGCGTTGCAACGTTACGCCGCTCCCGCTAAGCCTCGATGCAGCCCAAACTACCGAGTTGCTGACGGGTTTACTTCGGCAGCTCCTTCCCGTGTTGCAACGAGCTGCAGCCCCAGTTCAAGTCACTACTCTTCCAGGCCTCTCCGCATCGCTTCCTACATACAGTGGAAACGGCAGCATTTCAGCGTCCCACTGGGTTGAAGAGTTTGAACAAACTCGAAACTTGGCTTCATGGGAACCTTCAACCCTACTCGCCGTCGCCGTGGGAAAACTTCGTGGAGCAGCCGCTGATTGGAAAGCCGTCATCGGTCGTCAATACCCAACATGGGAAACCTTCAGACAAGCATTCCTAGATCAATTCAGTGCCAAGCAAACCTTGCTACAGTGGCAACAAGCAGTCACTTGTCGCGTGCAGGCGCATGGAGAAAACCTTGTCAGCTACTCTCTGGCGAAGTTTAAGCTAATCTCTGGATGCCCAGTTACCCTCACCGATCCCCAGCGCATAGAGTACGCCCTTCAGGGCATCGCCGACACGAACCTGGCCACTACTATTGCAGTGCAGCGCCCAGAGACAGTCGCAGCGTATATGGACATTGTAACTCAGCTTGATCAAACATAAGCCATTCGTCCCTTCGAGCCCCACGCACAGGGTATCCAAGCAGTAAATTAACAACGCCAAGCCCACAGGTACCCCCACGTAGCACAGAGTACACGAACCCCCAGGCTGTGTCAGACAAAACCGGCCGGCCACAGCGCATTTCAGCCCTACCACTAGACCAACGAGAGGCTCGATACTTCACTATCTCGGCTAAGCATGGTGCCCCTGCCTACCGTTCTGGCCAGAACTTGGCTGCTGCTGTGTGTTTTCAGTGCCGTCAAAAGGGACATCTCGCATCCAAGTGCCCATGTAGATCTACTGCTCCAACGTCTACAACACATCTTTCGCCAGCTCTCCACAGCAGCCCTTCCGAGACCCTTGATGGATCACTGGTTCAATGTGCCCTTGTCGACACCACAATTGCTGGGATTAGCCAAGTGGATGCATTTCCAGACAGTGGATCTAAAGTGACGCTTGTTTCACGTCGCCTGGTCAGCTTTCTGCCCCTCTTGCCCTGGACTAGACTTTTTCTAGTCGTCGTTGGAGGAACATCAGTAACCCCAGCTGGTGCCATCTGTTTGAAGATTTCTGTTGGACCTATCACCGGTTTGGTCGAAGCAGCCACCCTCGATAATAATGCAGTGCCACTTATACTGGGTGAAGAATGGTTTTCCTCAAGCCAAGCACAGTTGGTGTTTCAGCCACCCCTGCCAACTGAAATTCGGCATTATCCAACAGCCATAAGTGTCCCATGCCATGAACGACTGCTGCCACGAATGTCGAATGCTGTTACGATCCAAGGGTCATCTTTCAGTCACTGTGTGCCTGGACCCCACAGCTCAGCAGACCTACAGCCACTGCCAGGACCAGACGAGCCCCCGTGGTTGGCACTATCTTGCCACAATGAAGTTTCAAACACCTACAACCTCTCTTCTAAGTGCAACCGAGCTGCTTCCTCGACAATTGACGTTCACATTGACCCATCCCTGCCTGCTGCGCAGCTAGGTAGCCACTTGCCAGTGCCTCAACAACAGGAACTTACGAGCATTTTGTCAAAACACGCTGAAGCATTTGCTCATGGAGAGGATGGCTTGGGCTTGTACGAAGGTGTCGAACATGCAATCGACCTTCTTCCTGACGCCGTGCCATACAGCCGATCTTCCTACAGGTACTCGGCTGCAGACCGTCGTTTTCTTGAGGCCCAGACAAACACACTCCTTCGTCAAGGCATCATTCTTCCAGCCTTAGGACTTTGGGCATTCCCCGCAGTAGTTGTTAGCAGAGGCAGTAAGAAGCGCCTTTGTGTCAACTATGTGCCCCTAAATAAGATGACTGTGAGTGTTGTGCAGCCACTTCTGCATGCAGATGACATCATGTATGATATTGCTGGTTCATGGTACTTTGCCTGCCTGGACCTAAAGTTTGCTTACTGGCAGGTTCGTGTGCGTGAAGAAGACCAAGCAAAAACTGCTTTCATCGCCCACCACAGCTCAGCAGATCTACAGTGATCGCCACTCCCAGGACGTCCACCCGAGCGCTTGAAGGACTATTCTCACAGTGAAGAAATCAAGCAGTGCTCTTTCCTAGACCAAAGGGACTTGGTCAAACAAAGAGGGGCCGGATGTAAGTAGTCTGACTAGTAGTGCCACCTACCAGCCTCAGCACACAGCCAGCCCCAAAGCCAAGCCTAGGCGTGAGAAGTGTGCGCGAGAGTGCGATGCGCGTGTTGGCTTTCGTCGCGACTAGTCGCATTCTTGGAGGCGCCATGCCTTGTAATAAAGTTTGTTATTAATGGTTCTCGAGCCTTAATTACGTTTTGGCCAGCTGCCGGCCCTTGCCGCCCCTCACACTGCAGTACCCCCAACTGCGTTTGTATTGGAAATCGAACATGAAGTCTGACCTCATAGCTTCTGCAGGGTTATCACGCAACCGTTTTGAAAAGTTGCGCAATAATTTGCACATTGTCGATGTGAACAACCCCAGCCCAAATGACCATCTTTGGAAGTAAGGTCGCCGCTGCTCGACCAGTTTGCAGCGCAGTGCCACGAACTCCAAAAAGAAGAAAGGTCGTGTGTTGATGAGCAGATTGGGCCATTCAAGGGTCGTCTCGATATCAACAGTATGTGAAAGGGAAGCCACATCCATGGGGGTAAAAATATTGTAACGTGGCAAGAGGAGGAGATGGAAGAGGAGGAGAACGAAGAACTCAGCAGCAGCCACGGCTACATTTCGGTGGCAACATCGTGGCGACCTCTCATCCATCCTGGTCTTCACCTGTGAATAAACATCGATCATTCGTAACAGTTTTTGGTGGAGGTGCTGGGTACCCCCGACCACCACGCAACACGGTTCTCCAACCTCTTGATCTGCGTCGAAGCCGCCGAATCGCTGGATTGCCCGCATTACTTCCGGTGTTTCAGATGTCCCACACCAAAGCCAACACTCGCACGGAACCAGTGGCATCTTCGACCCAAACGATGGCTAGTCCGTGGCAGCGCCAACATTTGGTAGAGCCTCACACATTCGGAGGGAAGCCCGGCGAGGACGTCGAAGAATGGCTTAACCCCTACAAACGAGTGAGCAAGCACTATCGTTGGGACAGCGTAACGCGACTCTCCAATGTAGTCTTCTTTCTGATGGACACGGCGCTCGTGTGGTTCGCTAACCACGAGGAAACTCTGACGTGGGATCGTTTCACATGCGAAATAAAGGAGTGTTTCAGCGATTCAATTGCAATGAAGAAGCAGGCCGAGCAAACGCTCCTTCAAAGAGCTCAAGTTCCGGGCGAGACGTGCACGACCTACATCGAAAATGTGCTCAAGCTATGCAGGACGACCAATCCTCATATGTCAGAGGAGGACAAAGTTGGCCATTTGTTGAAGGGAATCGCGGAGGATGTTTACAACTTCCTCATTGGTAAAGAGAACCTTGGGTCAGTCGCCGACGTAATACATCATTGGCGTACCTTTGAGGCTCTCCAACTGCGCTGCATAATCCCGAAGGCTGACCAGCCAGCATAATGAAGTTGGCCATTTGTTGAAGGGAATCGCGGAGGATGTTTACAACTTCCTCATTGGTAAAGAGAACCTTGGCTCAGTCGCCGACGTAATACGTCATTGGCGTACCTTTGAGGCTCTCCAACTGCGCTGCATAATCCCGAAGGCTGACCAGCCAGCATAATGAATGGTGATCAGTGACTATGCTGAATGGGCGACCATAGATGTAACAGCGAAATTTCTGAACAGCAAAAACAGCTGCAAGGCATTCCTGCTCAGTGACTGTGTAGTTGCGCTCATCATTGCTTAAGCAACGACTGGCATAGGCAACAACGTGTTCAGCGTCGTTTCGCCGTTGAACGAGTACCGCTCCAATGCCTATACCGCTGGCGTCAGTATGAACTTCGGTAGGGGAACACGGATCAAAATGACACAGGATGGGGTCTGACGCAAGTAAGAATTTAAGTTGACTGAACGATGACTCACATTCTGGTGTCCATTCGAACAATACATCCTTTTGAAACAGATGCGTCAACGGGTGCACAACGTCGGCGAATTTTGGGACAAAACGACGGAAACAAGAACAGAGTCCCAGGAAACTGCGCAGTTCCCACGCTGACTGCGGAGGCTGGAAGGCACTGACCGCTTCAATCTTGCGGGGGTGAGGTCTGACTCCATCTTTGTCGACTAGATGACCTAGAACCAATGTCTGTCGCTCTCCAAATCTACACTTTCCAGAGTTGAGAATCAAATCTGCTTTCTCCATGCATTTCAGAACCAGGCTAAGGCGCTCGTTATGCTCCTCAAAAGTGCGGCCGAAAATAACATCATCATCCAGGTAGCAAAGACATATTTCCCACTTTAGACCGCGGAGAGTTGTGTCCATGAATCTCTCGAACGTTGCGGGAGCATTACAGAGCCCGAACTGCATAACGTTAAATTCGAATAAACCATCCGGTGTAACAAAGGCGGTCTTTTCTTTGCCGATGGGATCCACAGGTATCTGCCAATAGCCTGAACGTAGATCGAGGGACGAAAAGTAGGAGGCAGAATGTAGGCAGTCTATTACGCCGTCAATTCGCGGGAGTGGGTACACATCCTTCTTGGTAATTGCATTTAGTCACCTATAATCAACACAAAATCTCCCCGAGCCGTCTTTTTTCTTTACCGGGATGACAGGTGCGGCCCACGGGCTTGATGATTCTTGAATGACATTTTTCCTCGGCATCTCTTGTACCTGGTCCGCAATAATCTTGCACTCTGGTGAAGACACTCGGTAGGGCTTCTGCCGAAGAGGATATACCGATCCTGTGTCAATGCGATGACGAGCACGCGAGGGTGGCATAGTTGTACAGTGCTCATCTTGAGAGAAGTCAAACACGGAAACATACCGGGCTAGCAGTTGTACTAAGGTGTCCCGTTCACGTGAAGACAAAGACTTGCTGACCATGCGTACAATTTTCTGCTCGTAAGGGCAAGTGGCTCGTCCTTCAGTGGAATCCTCGTCCCTGACAACCATCGATGAACAGCACATGACGTCGTCGAAGACAGCAATCTTCATGTGTTCGGGAACACGCACAGGGACGGCAGAACAATTTACCGTCCACAAAAACGTGCTACCATTGTACACAGATAAGATACTATTGGGTACCAGTAGGTTTTTCTTCCCACACGAGTCGCTAAAGGGTTGTACCACGGCGTCAAATGAAGCGTCTGTACAAGATGCGATGACGGATACCGGTGCTAAAGACCACAGAGGCAGCGTCACTCCCTCAGCAAGAGCAAATGTCTTTTGTCAAGCGGGTTATGCTTTGTGGGGAGTCTGGCCTTGTTTATGATATTCTGTCATATCAAGGATCTACGACTAACCTTGAAGACCACTTCAAGCAAGGGTACGGCATCACAGGAGCGATAGTTCCTCACCTGGCTTCGAGCATTCCGTCTGATGTAGGCTATAAACTATTCTTTGACAACTATTTCACATCACTGCCTTTACTACGTGCGTTGTTGGAGAGAAAAGTATCTGCAGCAGGAACTGTGAGGGCCAACAGATGCGAGAAATGTCCCCTCAATACTAAAAAATAAGTGGGAAAAATAAAGAAGAAAAAAGGGGGGCGTGGCTTTTCTGACTGCATGGGAACAAGTGATGGGACAATTGCAGTAACAAGGTGGATGGACAACAAGGCAGTAACAATGGCTTCCAACTTGTTGCAGTCTAGCCTGAAGATACAGCTCGCTGCTGAAGCAAAGCAGAGAAAAGGATGTCACACGTCGGCTATTGTCAGGGAATATAATCGCTGCATGGAAGGTGCCGACAAGATAGACTTTCTTGTTGCACTGTGCCGGACAACCATTTTCTCGAGGAAATGGACACTATGCATGATATTTTATTTCATTAACTTGTATGTCGTCAATGCGTGGCTTGAATTGCGTCTGCACAACAACGTGACCTTCTCGACTTTACATTGTGCATATTTGAGGCACTTTGCAAAGAAGGGTCGAAAACCGCCAGTACAGAAAAGGGAAAGGCCTTCATACTCTCTGCTGCAACCATCCAAGAAAGTGAAACATGCAGAAAAGAGACCCGTTCATGATGTGAGATATGACCAGGTCGGGCACTGGCCTCTGCATGACGACAGCACAGAAAAGCGGTGCAAAATGGAGGGATGCACTGGAAAGAACCGCATATTTTGGTGAAAAGTGTAGTATCCACCTGTGCCGCACGAAGTCCCGAAATTGTTTCAAGGACTTCCACACTGCCAAATAAGACATTGGTTCAGATTTTGTGCACTGCAGTGAGTAGCAGGAATAAAGAAGCCATTTTGTCATTGCACAACCACTGAGCCCTGATGTCTTAATTTGACGCCATGTTTGTGAATCCATAAATACTTGCACCATTGGCTCAATTTTTGTTTTGTTTTTCTGAGGTCCTAACAATCTAGCATTTCTAGAATGAAGAGAGCCACAGCAGCAAGAACTGAGGACATCTTGCAGCAGAAACTGCAAAACCTGTTTTGAAAACAGCAGCTTGCTGTAAAACATTGCTTTAAAGCAGCCAAAAGGAAAAGCACACGAGGCATGTCATACATGTGACAAAGAGTGGATGCTAGAATGCATCCTACTTAAGATGCTGAGCCCTAAGCTCAATGACTATATCTGCAGGAAAAAGATACTGGTGCTTCCAGGAGGAAGCACCATAAAAAGTACATGTCCAACTACATAACTGCATTTGGTTTTAATGCAAAAATGCTTAACGCACTAAAAGAGAAAGCTTTTGTGATGCACCCCTTTTAGGTTTAGTAATAGATGAATTAAAGCTGTCTGAACATCTTTCTGTTGACACAGCTGGCAAAGTGAATAGCTTCGTTGACTTAAGCCCCAACCACAGTCACGCTTCGCCACGTGCCGGCACGCGCCAATGCGTCAAATGCGTCAAAAGCGTCAGTCGCGAACGGGGTGACGCGTGCCGGCGCGCGGAGATTTTGCCAGCTGCCGATGCTAGAAAACCAGTGGCGCGAGCCGACGCGACGCCGGCGTCCACCAATCAGAGCCTGCAAACCGTCGCCGGCATCCACCAATCAAAGTCCGCGAAGCCTCTGGCTGCTACGCCTGATGATAACCGCCGATGCGAAGGCGCCGACACCAACGATCATCCGAGTGCTTCGGACGCACGACGCGCGCGACCGTGTTTCTGAAAGACAGTGTTGTGATACTAGGTCGACACGACCCACGACCGTGGGTGGTGGAAGTGCGACGAGAATTCGTGCCGTGTTCGAACGACGCCGCCGAACCAACCTGCCGGCCCGCTGGATTCCGCCGATCTCAGTGCGATCGTCTGCTAAAACATCCAACCTAATCACGATTTCAGACGATTGCGGCAACGCCTGTGCTTGTTGTATGTATATTTTCTTGTGCTCGAAACGAATGGAAACTTGCTTTCGAAGTGCGAAGTCTGGATAATCAGCACTCGTCTACCGTCAATGATTTTTTTTTACATTACGCGTAGGCCTAGCGCGTCCGTCGAGTTCGACCGGCGGTGAACGAGCCCAGCTGAGAAACTCTGCCGAAGGAAATGAAATTTCAGTTACGTTTTGCGCTGCTGTGATTTGAAATATGGCTCTCCTGACTTCATGCTGTGTGTGGTGTGGTGTAAATGAATCGTGTGGAACTTCAGGTGGTGAACCGCGGCGTGTTTCGTGTGTGAATTATGTGTTTTGGGACTCGGGTTTAACGGCGAGCTCTGCGCTGTTTCCAGCGGCAAAGATAACTTGCGAAAGCGAAAGACGCTAGTAGCCGAACAATGGGAAATACGCGTACATCTTCAGCCATGCCATCCGTTTAGTTGAAAGTGCACTCTTCGATTCGGCATGTGAAATCTAGTTCAGTACAAGTTCACAGTACTCCTTCACTGACTTCTTTCAAGTGCAGGTGTTTTATGGGCTAGTTGGGGATAAATCGTTCGTGCAGTGCTCAAGAACGCTGACACACTGAAGGAAACGTAATACAGCACTGTCATGTGTTCTTGTAGTTGAGCACTTGGAAAAAAAAAAAATCTGTTTGCACTATGTGCACCGTGTGCAATGCATAGGAGGACCGGCGTCATACAAGACTTATGCATGCTGCTGCGTATACCAGGATTGCTTCGAAGCCTGCTTGACAAGCAGCACGTACTGAGTCAGTGAAACTGCAATTGGCTTTGATTTTTTTTTTTTTTTTGTTTATGGAAAGAGCAGGTGGTGTGAGTGCATGCATTGCAGGGAAGGGGTAAAGGTGTCATCAGTGCATTGCGCAGTCTGTATGCTTAAGCTGCCCAAATCTCTTCAGCTTGCACTAAAATGCATCTCGCTGTGATACTATAACTGTAGTCGGGAAAAAGATTAACTCAAAACCAAGTTCCTAATGCATCTTCGCAGAATGTGTTTAATTCACTAGTTAACACTTGCACTTCAACATTATGCCAATACGCAGCGCAGCATATGCACTTGAAATAAATACATTTTGTAAAAGTGGACGACTGGGCCTACAATAACAACTTTGTGTTAGCACTGAAATAAGTGCTGCCATGCATATCAACCACACCACAACCTCTGTGCACCCAACCTACTTCCTCAGTGGCACCCCCATGAACACCGTTCGGACCCTTCCCACCCTGGGTGTAATATTCAGCCCTTCTCTTGACTTTTCCGCACAAGTCACTAGGCTCGTCGCATTCTGGGATTTGTGACCTGTCCCTCCCTTCCCTGGGGACCTGAGGTTTTCAGAGCACTCTACACTTCTCTCATACCACCACAGCTTGAGTACTGCTCATCAGTTTAGTCCCCTTACCAAACTCATCTCGCTGACAAACTTGAGCTTGTTCAGCGCCAGGCAACGCGCACCCTCTACTTCCCATCTTTTCGATCGTCGCAAGCTCATGCCAGCCTACAAGGATAACCTCAAAGCCCTTAAGTGGCGCACCCTGCAATACCAGCGCAACATTGCACTTGCGCGCCCTTTTCCTCCAGCCGACGCGAAGCAGCGCGTTCGCTTGTCGGCGCGCGCTGAAGCGTGCCGACGCATGCCTGTGATTGGGGCTTTAGGTCCTTATAGACCGCCAGAAGAGAAGCACTTGGCATGCAACCATAGCCTGGTTGTCATGCTTGTACACCTGGTAGGAAGCTGGAGCCAGATCCTTGGAGCATTTGCCGCACATACCAATACCAAAGGAGAGCTGCTGGCAAAGATCAATCTTGGCTGAGAATGCAGGACTTTTGTTGATCATGTAACCTGTGATGCTGCACCGTAGAAGTGGAAGATGTGGCGAATAATAGGGTGTGCAAGAACACTCGACAGAAATACAGTCGACTACCGATATTTCGGACGCCAAATTTTTTCGGACATGCTTGATTATTCGGACTTTCACCCGGCACGAAGACATACCTTATAAAATCAATATATTTTGCAGCTCAATATTTCGGACACTTAAGGACGGGCTGTTCGATATTTTGGACTTTCCAAGCGTCAGCCAAGCCGACTACCACGCATTTTTGCGTGTGTCGTCGCCATCCTTGTTTGTTTACTTTTTCCTCCAGTAGCCTCAAACTTGTGCCGGCCTTGAGCGCCGCCTATACCTCCACTAGGGTGGCTACCTCCGCTAAACTGATGCTGGATCGAGGCTATTTCCGCAACAGTGTCGCTGCCAGAAAAGTTTTCTTTCTTTAAAGCTGTGACCGTCGGATGGGTCGGACTGCATCGACTGACTGTCCGCCTGTGTGTTTGCCGTTTTGTTTCACGTGTGTTGCCTAGCTTATGTGCTGATTCATAATGGAGAAGAGATCGTCGATGTTGTCGT
Organism: Dermacentor silvarum; assembly: GCF_013339745.2. NCBI lineage: Eukaryota > Metazoa > Arthropoda > Arachnida > Ixodida > Ixodidae > Dermacentor > Dermacentor silvarum. Next base: position 139,396,806 of record NC_051157.2, read on the forward strand.
CGGCCTTGAGAGCTCCGACGAAGCAGGGAAAGTACATCACCATGTCGATGGCGAAGAAAGCTGCTATCGTCAAGCTCGTTGAAAGTGGCCGATGCGGGCAGACATTGCGAAAGAGTTTGCAAATTTCCAAACATATTCTTTCGGACTACATCAAAAACCAGCAAAAGATTTTCGGAGGCAACGGAAAAGTCTACTGGATGTCGTCAGAAAAATGTAAGCCAAGGCACCTACTCAAAGCTCGAGGAGGCCCTTCTCGTATGGCTGAAGTCAACAGTGGCCAGCAAGGTTCCCATCTCCGGGGGCCTCCTCAAACAGAAAGCTGAGACGATGGCACTTCAAATGAACACTGAAGGATTTAAGTTCAGTGACGACTGGCTAAGAAACTTCAAGAAGCGCTTTGATCTCAGTTTTTAAAAAAACTATGCGGCGAAAGTGCAGCTGTTGACCTGAGCGCCGTTGCGAACTACCGCTCTGAAAAGTCCCTTTTACAGGAGTACTCGCCAGACGATACTTTCAACTGTGACAAGACCGGACTTTTTTTTAAGCTGATGCCAAAAAAAAACTTTTGCCTTTGCTGGCGACCTTTGCCATGGTGGCAAACACAGTAAGGAGCGAGTTACTGTACTGATCGGTAGCAATATGTCAGGAACAGAAAAACTGCCGATGCTCGTCATCGGCAAGTCGAAAGCTCTGAGGTGCTTCAAAGGCGTTAAGTCCCTGCCTGTTTTGTACAAGGCCAACAAAAATGCCTGGGTAACTCAGCAGATTTTTGAAAGCTATGTCAGAAGACTCGAACGCAAATTTGATCTAGAAGGCCGTAAAATTTTGTTGTTTGTCGACAACTGCGCTGCACACGGGCACATTAACAGCTTGAAGTCTGTGCACGTCGAGTTCTTGCCATCGAACACGACAAGTGGCCTACAACCAATGGACCAGGGTGTTATATGCAATCTCAACGTGAACTATTGGTCACGTTTGCTTTCACGTACGGTGGTGTGCCTTGACAGTGGAAAAGCCTACTCGGTCGATTTGCTTGGAGCACTCAGCATGCTCGCCGATGCGTGGAAGTCGATGGCATCAATAACACTGTGCAACTGTTTCCGCCACGCGGGATTTGTGTTGAATGGCGAGTCGGCCGCCTTGGACGAGAACAGCGTCGTCGAGCAGGTGTCTGGAAGTGAGCAGCTCATCGACGACCTTCGCACTGCAGGCATCGAGATTCCCTCAAATGTCTCGTTTTCCGAGTTTGCATATGCTGACAGCGAGCTGGAACTGTGCGCTGGCCTCACGGATGACGAAATCATTCGCCAAGTGCTAGCGGAGTCCGAGAGCGACGATGAAGACGACGACGACTTACCTGCAACAGCGCAGCCAACGCAAGCTGAGCTTGATGCAAGCGGTCGCAACTCTTTCGTCGGTTTAAAGCGACTCGAGGGCTCTCGCCGAAATTCAGGCGGGCCTGCTCGCACAGAAGCGAAGCATGGTTCAGAAGAGGATTAATCACTTTTTCCGCCCTCTATCTCAATAGTAAGCAATAAATTGAGCTTTTTGGGGCACATTTGCTTTTTCGGACAGCCTGCTTTTTTCGGACATTTTCGCAGTCCTTTGATGGTCCGAAAAATCAGTCGTCGACGGTACTTGCAAAAAGGAATTACCCATCGGATGACAAGAGATATCTACATTCCCTGATCCCCTTTGATGGAGACACCGAGCTTTATAGTACAGCACGTAACTTTGCTATTATCTTCTGTAAATGTGACAGCATGGTTTGTATGCGTGTGCAGTGTGACATTTCTTCCCTTCTTTTGCAGAAGGAAGAAGGGCGGAGTCCTTTGCACGCCAGGTGGTCTTACCACAGATTCCGCACATGGACAGCGGCCTGGAGCTGCAACTTTGTGTTGCAGAGATGCCACGACGCCGACGTCAGCGATTACTGAAGCTGCTACCGTGCACACGTCGGTCATGTTGTCTCCACAGCGCGACTACGAGGAAGCTTCGTGGAGAAAGCGGTCCTTTGATCCTTCGATCGTTTTGCAAGGAATCTGTGATTCAAGCAGCCATTTCATCAACACTACCACATTGAAATCCCTCACCAGAAAGAGTCCCCAGCATACTACTACAACAGGAAAAAATTCCCTTCGATCGTTTTGCAAGGAATCTGCGATTCAAGCAGCCATTTCATCAATCTACCTCACTGCCGTAGCTGACAAGACAACCAGGGATCATTTCTTTTCTCCTCTGATAGAATCTAAAGGTCATTAACGACCTCGCAATTTCTGACCAAAGTAAAGAAAGCGATCGGCTATGGAAAGTTCACCCACTTCTTGATATCATCAGAAACACTTGCCTCACGCTGTCACGCTCACCAAACATCTGCTCTGATGAGGAAATCATCCCCTTCACCGGTAGGTGCTCAGTCAAGCAGTTTGTTCCCATTCGACAGGCCTGAAGAAATTCATTTTGGCAACCCCACAAAGCCTTGTTTTAGACTTAAAGTCTTTCAGGGAAAAGGAAGCCTCGGACAAAACAAACAGCATGGAATTGGTGCTGCAGTTGTGCTGAAGACTGCTGGAAGTTTACCACACAGAAGCTCATTGTATTTCGACCGATATTTCACCGGCATCCATCTTTTCAAATCATTGGCTGAAAGGAATCTGAGGGGGACAGGCACCATTATGAAATCCCGGCTTCCAAAAGGGCTGAAATTTAAGAGCAAGCGGGAAATGCATGTGGAAGGGCATGGGTCAATGTCTCAATGTGTCAGCAGTTTGTCGAACATATGCATCACAAACTCGTACGACAAGAAACCCATCATGTTGGCATCCACTCACGTGGGAATGGAGCCAGTTGAGTGTATAAAAAAAAGTATCGGTCAAGCTGTGGCTCAGTATAACACTTACATGGGAGGTGTTGACCTCTGTGGCAGAATGCTCAGCTATTACCCTACGAAAATGCGCACAAAGAAGTGGACATAACGAACCATCATCTTCATGATGGATGCAAGAGTTGTCAACTCTTGGCTGCTCTAGAAAGAAGACCATAGAGAACTGGGCGCACCAAGCAAAAATACAATGCAAGATTTGTGAAGTTACTGCAACAAACAAATGAGACGAAGAAAGAAAGAGACAACACGAAGCGGTTCGTGTTGCCTCTTTCTTTCTTCGTCTTGTGGGTTTTTTTTGCGGTAACTTCCCAAATCATGAATCGCCAACTGGCTTACACCCACACTGTTCTAAGTTATATAATGCAACTGCTGGACTTCAAGCTCCAGATTGCCAATTTTCTGCTTGCATCTGCAAGGGGCTCACCACTACTGAGAGTGACTACGAAGTTTTGCTGTCATGGAAACCAGCAGTTGTGCCGCTTCCATCACCTTGCATGTGCACACTAGGTGCCTGTCACATGCTGGAGCTGGTGGTTCAAAAGTCTGCAAGCAGGTGTCAGAACCCAGGTTGCTCTGAAGGGACGAAGTTCTGATGCTGCAAATGTAAAGTATTCGTGTGCCTGACAGCTCTCCGCAATTGCTTAAAGCAATTTCAACAGAAATGAAACCAGAATGGTCAACAAAATTATGTGCCCGCGACATGATGTTCCATCGTTTTCTTGACAACTTAGTCCTGGTGTGCAATACATTGCAAATCAGATAACCTTTCAATGAAGCAACATAGAACAAAAATGGAATCAAAGCTATCCGAGTTTTCTGATAAATTAAATTATTTTTAAAAATTCATGAACTTTATTTCTTTTTGTGCGCTTGCTTGGGTTGCCCCATGGCATTATGTTACAATGGAGTTAAATATAAGCATGCAGGCCAATTTCATAGAGATACTGCAACAGTGACTTATAAAATGCATTGTCCATAATCCATCTTTCATAGTCTTTTACTTGATCACTCATAAATTTCACACCTTTAAGAACACTTTCTCCAATTGTCTTTGTCCCGGTACACGTCCAAAGTAGACGATGGGTATCCGCTGCAGAGGCAGGAGCGGAGCACTTCGGACACTGGACAATGTCTTCGTATGGTTGACCTCAAGCACAAGTGACGGCTCGTGTAAGGGCTGCCCCGACCCGAAGTCTCCGAAGGGAGACTTCCTCCACCCGAGAAAGATTGTGGGAGAGGGAACAGACATGCGCGGTGGGGATGAGGACACCTTGAATCTGTGATTCAAGCAGCCATTTCATTGTACCTAAATACCTCAAAGCAATTAGGCACGTTTTCTCAGCAGGTATTTGTGGGCCCTGAGGCATTGGAAAAAAAAGACAACTTGAAATGCTCCGTAAGGGTTTGAAATGTGTCTCTGGAGAGCCTGAAAAGGCGTTGAAACTCGTGATCGAAACACCTGGCTACAACTTCCTCGTAGTATCTTGGAATGAGATTGCTATCGCTGTGAACCAGTTCAGCACCGACTTGGCACAACACAACACTGCGTCATATTCCTAGTCTATGCTCTCAGACTCCACTCAATACAACAACGTGGAGGTCATCCCTTTCGTTGTGCGAGTCAGCAGATGTGTGGACGCACAGGATAAATAAAACAGCTTCTTTGGGCAACCATGCTGTCGTTGCTGTCGTCCCGCAAGTGCTTGCCCATGCCACTTTTCTAGACCACCAGCAGACAACAGGGCAGAGCTAGCCCACCTCTGCACCGTACTGCCTGGCTCTGCCCCGACTGAACAAGTAGGCAAGGTTGTGGGGAAAAACATGCCACAGCCTGTGCTTAAATGCCAGACAGAAGTAGTGTATGAGATACCCCTCACATGCAGCAAGTCTTAATTAAGTGGGACAGACTGTCCGCTGTATTAATGAACGAACAAAAGAACATGATTCAAATCAAAAGAAAATGAACTCGCACATCTGCCCATGCACTGCAAGGTCTGCAAATGTGAGCTGCAGTTTCAAGAGGTAAAGATTTCTGGCAGGAGCCTGTATCAGACGGCTCGGGAATTATTGGAAGCTTGGGAGACTGATTAGTGACACATCAATAAAGTTGTACAAGTCAGAGATTTAGTTTCTTTGAAAGGAAAGTTGTCCTGGTAGGTGCGAATGATGCTTTCTGCGCCATCTACTTTTCTGTATACAGTAGAACCTCGCTGATACGTTCCCGCTTAATACGATTACCCGGCGCCTACGTTTGCAATCGCGAAAAATAAACATAACCCCATAGAGGAATGTGTTAATACGTTCCAGTTAATACGTTCCCGGAAAATACGATTATTCGACAGCAACGTTCAGCATTGCGGCAAACTGCGGTCGTATGATACGTTCTGCAGCGAAAACTTATCATTCAAGTGTGCAAAAAGGCCGCTCTCATGTGCTTGCAAAGCGCTAAGTGGCATACGGCCGCTGCGCGGCTTCTCTGCAGTGCTCAATTTCACCCGTATTTGTGCACCATAGCACTACGTACGAACGGTGCGAGTCGTGAAATATCGCATTGCGCACGCACATTGCGAGCGAGGGCCACGAAAATGCCCACGCCGGCCAACGCTCGCATCCCGATAGCGCCTCTTCCTCTTCACAACCACAATCTCTCTCTCTCTCGCATCCCGATAATGGCAGTGAACGAAACTTCAAAACGCGTGCGTGGAGACCGTCGAAGGTGAGGGAGGAGGGCGGCAGGAAAGCGCATTTGGGCTCGGCAACCCCGTCGCTATGGTGGCTAGAAGGAGCATCGTCGTCACAACGTCACAACGTCAGCATCATCGCACTCGCACCGTGATCGGAGGCGTGCTGGTGTTTCATGCCGCCGCGGGGCGGCGCGCACGTCGCGACCGAGATCCGTCGAGAGCACCCGCCGACTGCCGTCGCCGCACGTTTCGTCGCCTACAGAAAGGTACGGGCACGTATTCACACAACATCTGCAGTGTCCTGGTTTGGGATGACTACGTAACGACGTGGCTATGCCACTGTGATGTCTAAATAGCAAAGACACTGTTTTGCACCTGGATGCAAAGCAGGGTACGTTTCGGCCCACAAACAAGGGAAGAAGGCAGCTCTCTTCGCTGTTCCCGTCGACAATGAATGACGCAGGGCCTGGGAGCGCGCGATTCCTCGTGCTGACAAGCCATTGGAGAAGAACTGCGTTGTGTGCGAGGATCATTTCGACGAGAGATTCATCGTCCGTAGCTACAAGCATGTCAGTAACAGCGCGTCTGTGGAAATCCCCCGTGATCGCAGTACACTGACAGACAACGCGATTCCCACCATATTTCCGAATGTGCCTGCTTACCTTTAAAAGAAGCTGCCTCCAAAAAGAAAGACAGTGTCGTCCAATGGAGGTGCGACTTCCAAGCGAAAAAAGGATGACTCCATCACGAGGAACCGCAGAGTGCTGAAATCGACGTTCCATCAAGTTCGAACTGTAACGGCGGCTAGAGTATCTTGGAGGTTATGACGCAATACGACCTCCCAAGTAAGTACTGGGCGAAACACGTAATCCCAAACGACACAGACGTGGCGTTCTCAGTGTGTGCGTCAAGTGGTGGAACTCTGTGCTTTGAAAAGTTACTTTTGTGTTCGAGTAATGCCTCAATCTTTCATTGCACAGCATATGTACAGGGTGTTCTTGTAAAAACAGTGGATGTCGACAGCATTAGTGATGTTAAGGACCTCCTGTTCGAAATGGATGCCATGATTCCTTGCGAGGGGTTTGAAATGGAAACAGAAATGCAAAGTGCGCAAACAAAAACAAAGTACAGACTCCATGGAGGGAAACTGCACAGCCTGACGTGTTGTGGGACAGTCCGAAATAGAAGGCGATGCTTGCAGTGCAAGTACCTTCGTAAGCTGTTGATAAACCAGGCGTACTATAAGCGTACAAAAGCGAGACAGGCAAGAGCTAACCTCACACAGAAGCTAACGCAAAAAATGCGCAGCTGCGACGGCAAAAGTGCAGCATTGCAAAGTTGAGTGAGACCATAGAAAAGATGAAACAGGACAACGAGGCTATAAGTAGCTCTAGTTTTAAAGAGAAGTTGCACAGCCAGCCAAAAAAGCAGCAAGTGCAAGTACGTGAATGCTTTGAAGCATCGAAAAAGAAACAAACAAATGGGATGCTATTTCAGCAAGAGTGGATCCTTGAATGGATTATGATGCACATGAAAAGCCCGCATCTTAACGAGCACATTCGTAAGCTCAAGATTATGGTTGTACCAAGCCCTACGTGCCTGCGTACTTATGTCCGTAAATATAAAAGTGGTTTTGGCTTTAATAAAGTGCTCACGGCTATTGCAGAGAAAGCACGCACAATTGATCCGTATCACCGACACGGCGGCATACTCATCGACGAAATGAAACTGTCCGAAAACTTGACTGTAAAGAGCCAAGGGAAAGTTGACCTCAGCAAGTACAGCTCACCAGGGCAAGAAGGTGCTCAATGTGACCATGGCCTTGTAATTTTGTTTCAGCCATTCACAGGCAAATGGAAACAAATTCTTGGTGCGTTTGGTGCACGAAGCAATGTAAAGGCAGTTCTGGCCAAAATCATTGTTGACGTTGTGATATGTGCCGAGAAATCGGGGCTCTTCGTGGATTTTGTAACATGCGACGGGGCTGTGTGGAACCGCAGCATGTGGAAAATTTTCGGTGTAAGTGGGAAGCTCGAAAAGACAGTGTGCAAAGTAAAGCACCCAGTGGATTCAAGCTGGTATTTGCATTTTTTGTCAGATTTCCCCCACCTAGTGAAATGTGTGCGTAACGCTGTAACCTTCAAAGGGCTCTTAACACCAGATGGTCGAGTTAGCAATGAATATGTAAAGGAGGCCTGCAAATGCGACACTTCAAGTTCAGTGACACTCAGGGCAATGCCGCACGTCACCATGACTGTTTGCCAGCCTAAAGGCTTCGAAAAAATGCGAGTCAACTTGGCGATCACCTTCTTCAGTGATGAAGTTTTAAGGAGCCTGTATGTGTACAACAGCCAAGTGGAACACTGCTATGGCACTGACTGTACCAAGGCTACTTCTGCATTTGTCTCTATGATGAGAGACCTCATCGATGCCATGACATCCGAGATACTCAAAGCGAGGTTTAAGACCAGACAGTAAAGAAGTAGCAAGCATCAAACACTTTCCGGAGTTTTTAACGAGCTGGGAAAAAGCTGTACCTAAGCAGGGTGGGTTCCTGAGCGAATCAACAGCCAAAAGACTCCGCGTGTTACTCTTAACAGCACACTTTCCATCCTACTCAATGCCACGAAAACCCTGGGGTTGAAGTACTTGATGACTTCTCGTTTGTGCCAAGACGCGCTTGAAAACCTCTTCGGGATACTGAGGCAGATGTTTGGCTCCAACGATCACCCTACACCAACACAATTTTTGATATCGCTAAATTGCCTCAGTTTTTACAGATTAACGCAGTCACCCTCCAATGGCAACATTCCTTCAGCAGTTCTGAGCAGCCTTCTAAGCCCGGGCACTCACACTAATCCCATGAAACTACAGAATAAGCTGGATGAGCTCCTAGATGTGGGGCGTCTCAACGAAGTTCATGAAATGATGGTGGCATGTGAAGTACTCCCTGACCCCGCTGAAATCGTTAGACACAAAAGTGACTCCCGGATCACTTATTACGTCAGTGGCTATGTGGCCCGGAAGATGTTGAAAAAGACGAAGTGCAACGAATGTAGCAGGCTGCTGCTTCACACACAGGACTCGAGCTTGCTTCCGGCAGAGTCATGCCTCACACGTTACACAGATAGAGGTGGCCTCCTGTACCCGTCTGAGTCCCTAACAGACCTGGTCAAAGCTATGGAGGATGCTTTTACCTATTGCTTCAGTTTCAACAAGTTGAAAACAGGTCACATGATGGACCTCATCTCTTGCCTGTCTGTGAAGAGGTTAAATACGGTCGGCTGTGAGCAGCACAAAGTGGAAGTGACGAATCAAATCATTCGCTTCTTCACACTGACAAGGATGCATTTTCTTGTAGCTGGAGAAAAGGCGTCCAACCAAAAAAAGAAAGAAAAGATAGAGTTCTTGCAGATGAGACGCACTACTTAACTTTCATAACGTTAACACAGCCAACAAGGTTTTCTTTCTTTATGTTATTGTACATTACCCACATTGTGTCGTCTGTTGTGACTCTTTAGTAATGTCTTACTCACATTGTTTCAAAGGTCACATTAGTAAATTTGATGTCACAATCTGGCTGTGTTTGACGTACGTACAAATCAATTTTCGTAAACTGGTTTATGAGTGCATCTGTGTTTGCAAATCAAATCTCAATGCCATGTGTGCATGCCCATTTTGGCATTGCACATTCACTGTTCTTTTTACTTGCCTTATTTACTTCCTTTAGCTGAGTTTTGTATAACATGCAGTTCTCACCTATATTGATGCATCTTTTTTGTTTATTTTCTTTTGATGGTGTTTTTGACATTCAATTGTAAGAGTGTGTCAAAATAAATGCTTTGCTTATTAAAGCTTGTACGAAATAGACCTTGCTTTTTCATGTGCAAGTCATCAAAATAAAGCGTTCAAGTATGGTTGCTGATGCTTCTACCTGAATTGAGACGTCATGGAAGAACACTGCGGCATCAAAGCGAAAATTGCACGGACGTTGTTTTGGTGACAAGCACACCGAAAGTAATTTGATTCGCTATCTTACAGCGCTTCGGGGTGCCAGCGGCGCATGCAGCTAATATACAGGGAAGCAAGTTCAAACATTGTTTTCAGTGCCAATACAAGCTTTGCAGCGAGCCGTCAGAAAGGTGTGCCATCTAGCCTTTGTTGTAATCCGCACGGTATCGTGAAATAGCTGCAACGGAAAGCGGCTATCACACACGCCCGCGCGTGGGGAGCATCTCGGAGTCGACAGCAGCGCCGCCACATCTAGATGAATGCTCGCTCCCTCTCCGGTGCACCGATGCTGACACCTCTCCTTCTAGCCACCATACCGTCGCTTCGGTGGCTCCCCTCGCCCTTCCTCTCAACTCTCGTAGCTCCCTCACCTTCGACTGTCTCTGTGCGCGCCGCCGCTCCCACCGGCCCAGCGGAGCACTTACATTCGCACGCCCGTGCAGCCGGTTGATTGCAGTGCACCCGCGCGGCCCTAAAGGGAACTACAGATCTAGGTACTTGCTGAGGGCGCATCTCCGCGAACGCTCCTAGCTCCGCGAGTCCCTGCGCCTTTCGCGCCTAAATAAACGCCCCACTGTTTTGATGATCCAAATATAATCTCACTATCAGGGAGGGAGCAGACTGCTTCACTGGAGCAGTATTTTTTTATTTGGGGTGTTGCGCCCCGCAACACCCCAACGACCGCCGCTTCGCATCGGCACCCGCCACCACGGCTTCCGCCACGGCACCGGGGCATAATCGAGAGCAGTATCCGCTTGCGCAAGAGCGGACGCTCGCATCGCATCGTTGGCGGCCGGACGACTAATAAGTCTTGATACAAAATGCAAAAACAAGTTTCAAAATTAAAAAAAATATAGCGGCAGAAGTGGGATTCAAACCCATGCCCAGAAGACCGGACTGCGGCCTGAACGCAGCACCTTGGACCGCTCGACCATGCTGACAACACGAACACTGCGCAACACAAAGCACTATTTAACCCACAGTAGCTCAGTTTATGTTTTTGGCATTACGCCGACGATGGCGCCAGCTTTTCCAGTGGTGGAGCTTGCCCCCAATAGGTATGCGCAAGCCCTAGGCGCGAAAAGTACCTAGATGTGTTGTTCCCGTTGGCGCCGCGCGGGTGCGCTGCAGTCAACCGGCTGGACGGGCGTGCGAATGTAAATGCACGGCCCGGCGCCAGCTTAGCCCGCTCCCCGAAGTTTCGTTTTCTGCCGTTGAAGTGAGCGTTGGCCAGACTGGGTTCCGCGTTGCTTCCCTCTGCGCCGCAGCGTTGGCTGAGACGTCGGCACGTACACGCGTGTTCCGGTGCGACACAGAAACGGCGACCTTACCATTTGAGAGAGGAAATTTTCGCCACGGTATTTTTTTTTCTTTCTTTTTCATTTCTCCGCGCGGCGTTGAGGGGTCTCTCCTAAGCTTTTGTTTTATAGCGGTGTCGGAGCAATGCCAGTCGGAGGTGCCACCACGTGATTTGGTGTGCTGCTGAGAGAATTGTCGGTGCGCGGTTCTGTTCGAATTAACCGTCGCAAATGCTTTCGCGTTAGAATTACCGAACGTTCTCACAACTTTGACGGGACCACAGCGTCAGTTCGAATTAACGAGATTCAACTGTAACTAAGTTTCGCAAGAAATAAATGTTTTCTGTCCTTGCACCTCAATATGGGCTTGTCAGCTTCAATTTTTACTGGATTCGGATCGTACGTCTTCCCGGATCGTACGTTTATTTTTCGCGTATTTTTTGAAAATGTACGAACGAGATTCTACTGTATTTACTCCAGTGTTGCAGCTGAAATAGTAAATCATTTGGGAGTGTCACTCAGTCGACGTGTGTGTTTTCTTCTACCCTTTGTGTGTGTGCGCACTTATTTGCGGCAATTATGTCACTCAGCAAACAGCTCTGCACCTAAACATTCTATTGCCATTTTAGCGGTGGCACTGCTGACAGGTTGCATCTGAAAGGTACCGTGCACCTGTTCTGGATGGAACAAACCTTTCACTGCACACTCCAGAACCCCAGTTACCCTACTTTCCGGTGTATAAGATGCGGTTTTTTTCTGAATTGTTCGTCGGTGTGTCTTATAGAACGGCGCGACTTATGTACGTTTTTTTTTTTTCCCCCCAGGAACACTGCCGTCAAAATCGGATTCGATGTTATGGCCATGTGAAGCGTGCTGGTTGACGTTAAAGCTTTGACACATTAAGGGGCTTGCACCTCTACAAACCACAGCTTGAACAATGCTGTGGTGACATTGCTGCGACACAGAAGTCTTTCCAGTGTGTATTCACCCATACAAAAATACTTACTTACTTTCTTTAGAACTCTTACCAACTTTCAATCAACTTTAGTAACTTCCTATGTACTTTACTTTCTATTAACACATGTTACAAGAAAGTTGGTAGGATCTGTTTTTACTTCGGTTTTAAGAAAGTTTGTTTAAAGAAAGCTTAAAGAAAATTGGTAGGCTCTGTTTTAACTTTCATTGTAGGAAGTTTGTTCAAAGAAAGTTTTAAAGAAGTTGGTAGGCTCTGTTTTTACTTTGGTTTGAAGAAACTTTCTTGTAAGAAAGTTTAAAGAAAGTTGGTAGGCTCTGTTTTAACTTTTCGTTTGTACGAAGTTTGTTCAAAGAAAGTTTTAAAAAGTTGGTAGGCTCTGTTTTTCTTTTCGTTAGAAGAAAGCTTGTTTAAAGCAACATTAAAGGAAGTTGATGGGCTCCGTTCTTGTTTTCAATTGAAGCAAGTTCGTTTGAAGAAAGCTTAAGGAAAGTTGGTAGGCTCTGTCTTTACTTTTCTGTAAAGAAAATTATAACAATTGTATTTGTTTCATTCATTTGCTCATTTAACACTGCAATAAAGAAGCATAACATGCAATATCGGTAATACAATAATTAGTACAAATAACCTGAGTGTCATACTGATAATTGCTTGCTGCAGTTTAAGAGAAAGCGAGGAGACAGAATAATTTTTGTTATTACGCGTGCATATATAACCAGCAGTAGCTAATGTAAAATATCTTGGCCTGCCCCAGTGAAATTGTATATTACATTTTCCTACTAAAAAAAAGATTGTTACCACTGGCACTCGAACCCGGGACTTCTGCGTGTGAGTCAGAGACGCTACCACTACTCCACGTAATATATTAGGTTTTGCAGGACCAATGCAATGACTAGACTTTCTGACATGTCGTAAGGCCGTTGATTTGTTTTCACGACGCTTACCTTTTTTTTCGGAATTCGGCTTCTTAAGAAACCTTTCCTTTACTATTTTATGCAAACTATACACAAAACTTGGCTTTCTCGCAAATGCAGTACCTGCTGTCACTGTTAAAACAGCCTTTCTTTTCAACTGCGGGTGATCGCGGTGTTGATATATTGGCAGAATTCGTACGGCAGCACGGATTCCGTAAATGCTTGCTTGGACGCACAAGTGAATAATTTACGATTGTCAGTTGGCTGAGAAGTCAGCTGTGTACCTGGCATGGCCGTATCTGTTTGTTTACGCGTGCGTGCAAGCAGTACGCCTGTTGCACTACAGCCGACGCTTCAGCTGCTGTAGCACGCCAACCATCGCCACGTTTTGTCACCTTTATTCTTGACGCTAAGAGGAAATATGGTCTCACCAATTCAAGATGAGGGCACATATTTTCGAAAACACTACACTTGATGCCATAATTAACGTGTATATGGGCGGTGATCCTGAATATGTGCTCGGCAAGTGTCATATTAGCCCGTAGGCCGTCCGCCATTTGAAGCAGACGGAGTCGCGCGGGCGGCGCATGGATTGGCTCATGCTTCAGCTACGACTTCCTCTTGAGTGACAAATGCAAATCTCGAAGGCCATGCTCCTGAAGCGATGCGAATCGGGGAGGCAAGTTCCCCTTTTTTAACCACAGTGTGGCACTGCTGCAATGCTTTGTTGCCAATAAATCCAATCCAAGTTGCTGTAGTGTATGAACCACGTTGGCTGTGCACGGGTGCTCGTTGCAGTGAGGTGGTAGTTGAATTTTATATTAGAAGTGCCTAGGCAAAATGTGCTTCTTATCGTGTGCATTAACCATCGCACAACCTCTGGACTCGTGAAATGCCGTGTGTTCGCCGTGGGTTTCGTGCGATACGCCAGTGTCAACAGTGTCTTACTGCGCCCGTCCAAGCTGCCTTTGTTCCCGCCTGCCTGCGCTCTCTCGTGAAAAGCCTGGTACTGGGGCTTCATCTCAGTGTATGGAAGAATTTGTTGTAGGTTGTGCATTCGTGGTGCTGTAGTTCATCGGCAGCTCTACAGTGTTTGCGCCCGAAAGAGAGTTGGTGCCACGGTACCTGTGAGACGAAAGAGCGTTTGTTGACTACGTCTTGAAAGGTAAGCAAGTTTGGCGCTTGCGCGCGTTGTTGTAGCTTATGGTTCATGTAATGAGCTTTGTGTAACAAGAGCAGAGCGCATTCTGAGCGTAAGTTGTCCATGTTTATGGTGCACATATAGTAAGCGATTTTACGAAAGGTTCTGTTGATGTTATCGCGTACTTGCATTTTCCTGTGAAGTATGCTACCCCGTCTGATTGCTCCGACTGAATGGGAACACAATTATGGAAACACTGAAAGTTAGTTTGTTGGGTAGTTTCCCGGCAGAAAATTATTCCGTATATAAGTATTTCCGCAAGTACACTGCAGGTGTGTATATGTCGATGTGTCATGGGCTTCACGCGTTGGCACAGGATAGCTATGTTTGACGCTTGCGCACATATTAGCTTGTATGAAGACTTTTTTGTATACAGTTCACTTTCAAGGCCCGCATCGCGAGAACCTGTCTGTATTCTATATTGAACTATAGAACCTGTCGTGTTCTATATTGCAAGGCAGATATACGCCGATATTGCAATGATGGGGTTTCTTTTTAATCGAGACATCCCAATCAGACGCTGGCTTTTACTATATATACATATTCAGGGTTCGTACACAATATTTGGCTGGAAATTCAAGGACATTTCAAGGATTTCAAGGATGCAAAAAGGAAGAATTCAAGGAGTGTTAGCGTAATTTTATTTCCTCACATGACTTAGGAAAGGAGCCCTATTTTCGCATTAATTTCTCTTTCAAGAGCTGTTATCTCCGCTTCTTTTTCTTTGGCTGTTCGACGGAAACTTCGTCGCCTTTCGCCTTTGTGGTGGGTCTTCAAGGCAGATTCCCCCATCGTTGCAATGTCGACCGTCTTCTGACATAATGCGCACATTGCTCGATAAGGATCGCTTGGTTCCGGTCTCACCCAGTGACGATAGTCCGTATGTTGCAGCCACGCAGGCTGAAACTTGCACTTCCCGCCTGGCATCTTGTCAAAGTAAACACACAACGCAAACGCAAACTTCACTGAAATGGCGCGCACGAGGCCGACAAACGGCCCGACTATAGTACCTAAAAGACACATACTAGTGTGCCGAGAGCGGGTGTCGCGGTAGCACCGAGTGTGATGCCTGCCGCCGCCGGCTGCTTGGTGCGCTGCACTTCGAGACTGTGCCGGACCATGCTGAGACATGGGCGGACTTCAGGCAAGACACGACGCGAGTCTCCCCATTTGCCCGGCGATCTGCCTCTTATGTTCTTGTCCCAATCCGCAATACGTTCGGGGTCTGCGGACGCGCTGGGTAATGATATGAGCCATTTCTTTCCGCGTCTCTGGCAAAATCGCGATTTCGCGACTTGTTCAAAGTTTCTCTAGACAGACGAGTGCACACATAGATGCAAAAAACCCACTCACAATAAGAAAAGACTGCAACGAAAGCGGCAGCAAGGCGAGAAATGAACTAAGCATTGCAATCGACGCGTAGCAATCAACGCATCGCAAACAAACGCGAGTCGAACACCGCAGGATTTAACATGGTGCCGACAGGCACCGCCGTCTGGTGGCCCGCGGCGGCAGGCATCACAGCCCGCGCCACCGTCCCGCGTTGGAGACTCTCGGTAGACAGCACACTAGAGTATATTCTAGGCACTATACGCAAGCCGAGCGAGCGATATGTCTCGCATTGGATTGGATTTCAATGCATATTAGTTGCCAGACGACGTAGGGGCTGCGAGATTTAAAACCGAAACTTCCTGATGTTGCCCTTTAGTCAACACAGCTTGTTTTCATGGGCATTCGTAAGCGAAAGGGCCTTAAATATCAGCATGACTTGCGGATGTACATCGTTATTTTCCTCTAGCGGAACAAATCCCACGGGATTTTCAAGGATTACAAGGAGCCCACGGGTATTCAAGTAGTTTCAAGGGCCCTTGAACTTATACTGTCAATATCAAGGACATTCAAGGATTTCAAGGGGCTGTGCGAACCCTGCATATTCATCTAAAGAACAGTATGTCAGTTCTTCCAGTCATAGGTAATGACTCTGCCTTGCAGTAATAAAGTAAGGGCTGCGATTTCGTAGCGATACTTTGCGCTCGATCCTACGTCACTCTTACCACCCACCGTGAACGGCCGGCTATTCCAGTTCATAACACGAGCAGAGCGTCGGTCAAATCACTGACGAAGAGCGAGAAGGAATACCATCGCTATACAAACACGACCTAGGGTTCAAAAGACTTTTCATGTGCTCAGTAATTTTTTCATAATCCAATGCCCTTTTGTTTTACTACATATTTGAGTTTCGGTGATTTTCCTGGTAGTCTTTTGTTTGCTGCATTCCCGCCTGGAATCTCACTTGTTACAAAATAACCGTGTAACTTCCCGAGATATAATGGTGAGAGATTTGTACGAGACGCTCATTAATGTAGCTGCTTGTGTGAGGCTCTTTTTGCAATTCCGCATTGCACTGATATGACAGGTCTCCAGATTCACATTGCAATTAATTATTCATTTCTTGCAGTTGAAGGCTATGCGGATTCTGAAGGCATCCCGCAGGAACCTGCAGCACTGCTGCAAGCTGGACAGCACCACGATAAAGCACCTGATCTGCGTGCTTTCACAAAGGTGCGTACAAAATTTTCACTGCATTGTGTATGTAGGATATGTTTGTGTAATATGCAATCATTTTACTCTGTGTGCCATTTTCATGATTTCTAGCGGCAA
This sequence comes from Dermacentor silvarum, assembly GCF_013339745.2. Lineage (NCBI taxonomy): Eukaryota > Metazoa > Arthropoda > Arachnida > Ixodida > Ixodidae > Dermacentor > Dermacentor silvarum. The sequence goes on from NC_051157.2 coordinate 139,413,432, forward strand.
ATCACTTGCATTTCACTTTTGGTCATCTGGAGGGCCCTCACTTTAATGAACTGACCTTTAACTAGCCTCCTCTGAGTTACATATAACTCTGACTTGAGTAACTGCATGATATACGCTGTACAGACTGTATATTAATCTAGTCAGCTTTCCTTTTTAAGATAATCGTTGATAAGCGTGAGGTCTCGAGATGTGTATCTTTTTGTCATTTTCATTATGCAGTCTTGTGAAGCTCACTTCTTACACTATTGCCTGTGCACCTATATTGTTCCCTCTAATCAGTCACACTTATGTATTGCATACCGTACTTCATTTCCTAAAATTAGCATACAAACAACAAAATTTTCTTCTTTATTAGGTAGCTGCTGAATCCCTAGCAACAGTATGAGAAGGTAATGCCTCAAGCACATAACAGACCATGTACCTTTTAATGTGACAAGTTCAATATGCGCCCCAAGTGCAGGTTGGCTTCATTCAGGCTGGAAGCTGGTCTCCTTTGTATGTTACAGAAACTTGCGGTGGTAACGCAAACTGCTAAATCATAACAATCCACCCAGTGCAGTAGTTGCACGCCACCACGACAGTGAAGCTGAAAGCTCAGCGTTGACCGTTACATTAGAGCTTCTTTTTCTGCGTGCAGTAGTTGCAAGCCACGACAGTGCAGCTGAACGCCGAGCGTTCGCCTTTACATTGGCATTTTTTTCAGCGTGTCTCTGCCCTTCTCCAGTTGACATTGGATAAAGCTTGTTCTTTGCTGTCACTTATCTGAAATGCAAACAATCCTTTTTACCTTCTTTCTTATTAATTGTCAGCTGTCTAGTACACAAGCTTCCGGTGACATGGTAACAGTGCTTACTACTGCCCAGAACTGATGTTTGCGTCTGTGGTTTGTGGTACCACATGCTCACTACCTCAGATTTCCTGCGATGTCACAATGAAGCTGGCTTCATGCTCAAGCTGTCCTGCACTTGGTGGAAATATTGAAATAATCACTTTTCAATATAATAATTTGTTGTGCTTTTAAAAAGCAAACTGAGTTTTCAAACTCTGAATAATGCGCACTAGAGGGTCCTTAAAAATGTTTTCTACCACTTAAAGACATGGTTTAGGCAAAAAGTGCTTTACGCATGTCATCGCATTTATTGAGTTAGGCATATCTCGCTGAAGCCGTTCTAAAAACTTTGAATATCTTTACTGCAACTGATTTACGGCTACTTCACACAAGTGTATGATTCCTACATGTAACACGTGCATATTCTGTGCAGCAGTACTGCTTCAGCAATGCTTCAGTCACTTTTTGGGTGGCATTTTAATACCCACAAGGACGTCGCCCAAAAAGAAGCTTTGCACCCCAGAGGTGTGAATGCCATTCTAAGTATGTGTGGCAAGGCAGTCAGTTAAAATCTTCGTTTTGATTGTGCGTCATTTTAAGTCAAATTCTTGTGCATGACTGCATCATGCTATCTCGTCCAGGTACAAGGCTATTCTAACTATTATTGCATTTTCCTCCTTTAGGCTTGCAGCAAAGGGGATATCAAGAACACGGGAGATATCAAGACCACATTATATTCACTGCTTGCTTGTGGCTTCTGAGTACATGTATGAAAGGGTTGGAAAATAAATATCAGTGTTTGAAAAGATTGGTGTTTCGCTAACAGGTACATACTTTTATATCCCACTCATGTTCAAGGTTACATCAGAACACTACCAGAAAATTTTTTAATGCTGGAAAATGTGGGTAAGTGTCACCAGGATGTTTCTAGGGCAAGCAACAGAAAGTTGGAAAAAAGTTACAAGGATGTTTCTAGGGCAAACAGCAAAAAAGTAGGAAGAAGTTACTAGGATATTTCTAGATCAAGCAACAGAAAGTTGGAAAAAAATTACAAGGATGTTTCTAGGGCGAACAGCAAAAGTGTACGAAAAAAGTTACTAGGATGTTTCTAGGTCAAGCAACAGAAAGTTGAAAGAAGTTACAAGGATGTTTCTAAGTATAAAGATGCTCTGCTTTAAATGTTTGAAGGATGTTCATTTATCGTTTAAAGAAAGTTTGTAAATAAAATTTTAATTCAATATCAGTGGCCAATAGTCGACAGGATGTTGGTATGAAGTATTTAGGAAGTTTAAAAACAATTTGAAAACTTTCAATAGACCGTTGGTAGGTTCTAGTAACATGTCTAAAAAATGTAATTCAAAGTTACTAGAAATTTTTGTAAGGGCATACCTAACGTGCTTCCTGAAATATTTCAAAAATTAATATTATCATGCATTTGTGGCTTTGTTGCGTCCTTCTTTGTAAAGTCTCTATATTAAGTGACAACAGCTACGGGAACTGCTGCAATGAAGTGCCCCAAATTAATTTGAATCACTCGGAGACGTTCTAAATGCACTAGTGTTACACGTACACAAACGATTTTGCATTTTACCTTAACTGAGATGCAGCTACCATACCCATGGTTTGACATGCATTAGTATCATTTTTCTTAGTGCTCAGATATTTTCACATTTTTTCTTGCGGGGGACACGGCTCTTTGGGACGAAAAAATCGCGAAAAAGTCGACTTTTGCAAAATAAAATTTTTTAAATCTGCAGGTTTTTCCCGCAACTACACTAAGTTTCTTCACCCTCGAATCAATATCTTAGCCACAACATCACTTTATTTTGCATCGTAGCGCGGACGTCTTGGTGTCATTTGAAAGGGTGATCTTTCGTCTTAAAATTCGCGCCAACTCCGGCACCATGCTGCCATTGGCTTTCTGAAATTACCGCGCCGAAAAAAAGTCTCAGCGCGGCCCCTTATTGGCTGTTTAGCGCACATGACCTGGGCTCGGCATACAATTGGCGGGATTCCTTTCTCGTCGTCTGCATTGCGCTCATCCGTGCAGTCGGGTGTGCGCCATCTTGTCCGAGCGTCGAGTCATTGACAAGTGAATTGACACCGTGCTACGCGATGGCCCGTAAGAAATTCCATACGAAGAATACGTTTGGTGCAAAGAAGGTGCGACGTGCACTTATCAACAACTTCAAGAAGCGTTGCACGACACATCCGGACGTCGAAGTCATCGCATCCCCCTCCGAACCCACCTCTGCTGACACCGCCGATGTAGGCCTAGGCCTAACAAGCCCGTCGCCGTGCGAAGGTGTCGAAGGTCACGTTCGTCACGATACGAAGTTTCTGACGCCCGCAGAATTGGAAGTGGGCAAAAAAAGAACCCAAGAAAAGCTTCAGCAGCTGTCGTCCACTCCCGCGACGGAAAGCAAGCGTTATCTCCTGACTGATAACACCGATGCCGCAGCTGAACCCGTTGAGCCGCTTGATGGGACCGTGTTTACTATAGTAAGTTTAGATGCGGTGAACATTCTGCGTGCGCGAATGTATTGCAACGAATGCAGTGGCGGGGATATGAAAATCATCAGAGGTGAGCACGAATACGGACTCTCTGTCAAGTTAATTCTTATGTGCGGAAACTGTGGTGATATTACGTCGACGTGGAGCTCGCCACGCATCCGTGGTGAACAGAAATCGAACCGTTCACTGTGAATGTTCTCGCCGCTCGAGCAATGCAAGCAACGGGAAACCGGCAAACAGCCCTCAATGATGTGTTCTCCACGATGAACATTAGCCGTCGCGGACTTCACACGAAGACGTGGCAACGCTACGTGAAGGAAAAGCTGACTCCCGCCACCGATCGTGCTGCCCGAAACGTGCCAAGCGAGTGAGCGTGCTCGGTTCAAGAACTCTACGGAGAATTGTGCCTCAATAACCCTGGGAACATCACGGTGTCGTACGATGGGTCGTGGATGACCCGCGGACACACCTCTCACATCGGCGTTGGCGCCGTGGTTGAACTCTTTACGGGTTTTTGTTTAGATTACATTGTCTTGAGTAATTTTTGCGCGGGATGCTAGACGGGCCCAAATGAAAGTGATCCTTCTTTCGGAAACTGGAAGAAGAATCACCAGTGCCAGAAAAACCCCAAGAAAAAATAGGGAGAAATGGAAGTGGAGGCCGCCCTCATTCTGTTCAAAAGGTCCCTCAAACGGCACAACCTCCGTTACACCACTATATTGAGTGATGGGAATAGCCATACCTATCTAAAAGGAAAAAGTTTACGGTTCTTTGCCAATAGACAAGGAGGATTGCGTAAACCACGTCCAGAAACGGATGGGTACGGCGTTGCACAATCTTGTTTCAAAAAACAAAGCTTCTGGCTTTCAGAGCCTCGGTGGAAATAAAGTCCCTTGATGTAGGAAAGTACCGCCACTCTTTGTACTTTGCCGCCGACGCGCGACCTCCTCGCCTCCTCCTCGCCCCTCGCGAGTCTCCTCCGCGACAGACGGCCTTGGGACGCGTTTTCCTGCACGATGATTGGTCTCCCTGCCGTTGCGCTTGGAAACGAGTGGAACTTGCGTTTTGCTTGTGTTTTGCTTTTTCGTTCCAGCCATTTTGCGCCTCAGCTCGGCTGGCTCGGCGTATAGAGAACGTCGCGCGCTAACATTGCACACTGTTTCGAGCACTGTCTGCTGGCGCTATGCCGTGCTTCTGCGCATATAACTGCAGCAAGAAGCGCGATGATGGCTATGCAGTTTTTACGATACCGCAAGGAAATCGTGATGGCTTTCGCAAAGTATTGGTATGCGTGTTGCAGTGTCTACTATGAAGTGATGTGGTGGTGACTGACTATGAAAGACGTAAAGGGGCTCCAGCTGCCTCTATTAAGTCGAATGCTTTACCTAAGCCTTCGAAGAATGCTTAGCAGTCAAGCGTCAGACTCGCTACGCCACTTATACCAGTTAAGCCAGCTTTTTGTGTTGTGAAGCCAAGCTCACCAATGTTCACTGCATATATACAGCTATTTTGTAAATGTCACTTGCGCTTTTCATCAACTACACTCCTACAAAACTCAAAACTTTTTACTCATTTACCTGCAATCCGGTAAGTGGCAGCGGCCAATATTAATGATGCTGCGGTTAATGGCATTTCGAAGAAGCTCGTACTAGCCAACTGCGATGTCACGCTAGGGGATTAAGCAGGACGTCATGACAAACGGTCGATACCCTTGGTTGGAAGACACGCTTTGAGGGGTGTTTGCCACTTCGTTCTTGGGCTGTATCCAACTATAGAGCTCTTAAAATTAAGGACTCGGTTGAGCATGCGCGCCCAGTATGAAACGAATCTCCTGAGCATTCGCGCATGGCATATTCTTTGCAAATAGTGGCTCGGCTCAAAAGAAAACGTGGTATCTCTTACACCTGGAGTGTCGTTTTGATCGCAACAGAGCCGATTTTTGGAAAGGACAAGCTCTTAGCGCAAGAACGAATTGCCCGTCAACTTTCGGCTGCACTGTTACTGCTTTATCATGTATTAAACGGTGTAGTTTTGTGCCATGGTGTAATGTTACTACTGTTGTTTTCTTGGGCATGTCTTTTTCTCAGCTGCCATCCGTACTGCATGGCATATTTGTACACTAGCATTGTTTTTCATTCTGAATATTATATGATACTCTTCTACGTTATCTGTATCTTGTCAAATAACGTTTTTTGTGCATGCACGAAAATATAGCATCTTACTGACCATTCTTTCTGTTTTTTGTGTGATAAATGTTTTTCTGATGTTTAATCAAAATCACAATTTTAACTATCCTACTACATAATTTAACGGTATGTTAGTGTGAACTATCAAAATACCTTTTCCAGAGGCGTATCTTTTGCCTAAAAATATAGAATGCCTTCTCCCATAGGTATACCGAGTATTTTTTAAGCTTCATTGACACCGATGCCTAAAGAATAATCTGTAAATACCTTTCCTCAGCTTCTGTTATTGTGGGTGATGAGTGGCTGCCGGCACCGCTTCATCGCACTGAAATTGTGCAACCGTCCTATTCAATGCAGAAACCACAGCGCAAAAGCTACTTTGACATTGAGACAAACACATGGACGGACGATGCTCTCGCCAGTAATTCATTATAAGAAGGCAGACTGAATATAATACCTGCGGTGCACATGCGTACACATACAAGAAAAAACTGCCAAACATAGAGCGATCTGCCACAAGCAATACTAGATCAGATGCAAAAAGTAAAGCAGCGTATCATGTGGCAGAAAAAATAACTGGAGTATAGAACTCGCCTCAAAGCTCCTTTTACATCAGTGTGTGTCATTCATACGGCTTTAAGATGAAACCAACCTCATCATAAACGTTGCCTTCAGCATTCTCCATGCTGTTATCACCATTTTTCAAAACATTCTACGCCACTGGGGCGCGCAACTGGCCCAAAATAACGCGCCTCCATCGAATACTGCGGCCCGTCCGCGGGAGCCCAGGCGCAATAGCGTGCCGTGCGCAGCGCGCGCAGCCGGCGGGCGAGGAGAATTGAGGAGGAAAGCGCGCGCGCGGAGGAGAGTGTCGCTACTTTCCAGATCAAGGGGCTTTAGGTGGAAAGGGTCAGCTCACAGCAGACCTTATTACGAGACTAAGCTCATATTACGGATGGGCGCTAAAAACGCACAATGGAGACGTAGATGCCATGCACAAGGCAGTGATGGCAACTTACTATCACATCACCTCCAATGACTTTGACTCGAACCACACATTTTGCCCAACAGGCCCCAATTCGTGGTGCCGTCAAAATGCCGCAGAGGCTAGGGGCGAACCAGCCCCAAAACATCCCCGAAACCTGCCGCCTGATGTTTGCCAGGCCTTGCTGCCCATTTATGAGCGTTTGAGTGACAAGAAGTTGCTCGAGAGGTGCCAGAGGGGAAAGACCCAAAACAGCAACGAGAGCCTCCACTCGGTTATCTGGTCTCTTGCACCAAAGGATCGCCATGCCTCCCTGTTCACCGTACAGACAGCTGTGGCAGAAGCAGTGCTGCAGTTTAATGCAGGGAATGTCAAAGCGTCTGCATCTATAATGCAAGAGCTAAGCCTCAACCCCAGCTCATTTGCAGTGATCGCATGGCTAAAGAAGATCGGCGGCGATTGAAAGCTTCAGCTCGAAAACGTGCATCAGCTGAAAACATGCATCAGGCCCTCAAAAAATGTCACACAGGCAACAATTCCCAAAATGACTATGTGCCAGGGGGATACTAGCCAGTTACAGCTGGTAACTTGTAATTATTTTGCCATATTGCTGAATAAATCGAGCTGTTTTTGTTTTTCTTGATTTTCTCAGAACTAGCTTTTTACTCACCCTGCCCGTTCAGAGCAACGATATCTCAAGCTGTAGGACAGCTGCAGCTGTAATTTTTTTTGCTATACGCAGCTAAATGAATAAAGCTTGAAGTGCTGCAAGCACATTCTTATTTTTCTACCTGTGTAATTTTTTATTTGCTTTCTTTTTTTTTTATTAGTAGCTGTGCTTTACTGAACTTCGATGAGCTGCTAAATTGCTATCTGTTGTTGGATAGGAAAACTGCTTGCAGCACTGCAATCCTTATACATTCTGCTTTCCACTCGTGCAATAAATATAACTTTCTGGTCAGTATATCTTTATCTATTGTTTCACTAAATAATAATAATTAACATTTAATTATCGTATTAATTACTTGAGCCACAAAAAAAGTAATTGCATTTTTAAAATCAGCACAAGAAAATACATATATCTGTGCATTTAGGTTGAATTTGCTCAATAAATAAATTAAGAAACCTTAAGATGCCATGTCCCCCCGTAACAACTTTTTTTGCATGACTAATAGTGTCAGTCCCATAATATTAAGGCAATCTTTACTATTACAGGATCATTAAGTTACTTATCACTACAATGACATCATGATTCCCTGCAGAAGTTTTCAAATGTACCGTAATTTCCGGTGCATAAGATTCTTTCTGAATTTTTCGTCGGTGCATCTTATAAAACGGTGCGACTTAGTACGTTTTTTTTTTTCTTCAGAAAAACTGCCATCAAAATCGGATTCGATGTTGTGGCCACGCGAAGCGCGCTGGTTAACTTAATTGCTACGGGTTCTGTGTGCGCTATTGAGGTGGCGGGTATGTTCTTCTCATGATCGAGTTCCCGAGCGCCGTGTGAGGACGGAGCAGCAACGCAAGTGGCGGCGGGCCGACCGCGAGTCGGCCGACCCTGAATTCGTCACATCTGCAGATCGCTTTCAAGATACGGCGCACGGCGCTGCGCAAACTACGCAGTTGCTACCAGTGTACAAGCGCCCCCCCCCCCCCCCCCCTCTCCCTCCCTCACGCGCTGACTTCCCGCTTTCCTCCCTTGTGTGCGATTCGGCTCACCATCGGACGCTTTCACTCGCACATACAGCATACGGCACGCGGGGACGATGTTATCGCCCTTGGACTTTACACGGAACATCGCGGCAACCACGACAGCAGAAATGTACCTGGAGTGGAAATATATGGCGCACATACGCTTGCACGTGACCTGCGTTCACGAAGTGAAACATCACTATGTTCTTAAATCGCTTACCGAACGAACAGGTGCGTCTTATACACCTGTGCGACTTAAATATGTTTTTTTCTGGAAAAACTGCCGTTTTGAGGGGGGGTGTGCCTTATACAAAGGTGTGACTTATAGACCGAAAAATACGGTAATTCATCTGCAGTGCAGGAGCTTACAAATTTCCTGGACTTCCTGAACAAGTGGGAGGTTCATGCAAAAAAAGGTAGGTTCTTAAGCAGTTCCACAGCTGCAGGCCTGAGAGTAACCATTACAAGTACATTGGCTCTCTTGAATTACGTACGTTAAGAGTTCACACCTGAGCCAAGACAATCTCGAAAGCACATTCAGAATTGTGAGGCAGTTATCAGGCTGCAATGCCTGCCCAAGCCCACAGCAATTCCTGATAACTATTAATTGCCTAAACTATTATAATTTGGCAAAAAGCGTCACTGGGTCAAATGTGCCTGAAGATGTGATCAACTCGCTTCTGTCAGTTAAAGACCAGAAAGCAGGTTGCCAAAAACAGCAGCAAGTTATCGCCATGCTCATCAACATTGGTGATCTTGACGGAGCACAGGCCGCACTTGAGACTAAAGGAGACATGACAACGCATTCCTATAAAACCCAAAGGAGCCACTCAAGGTTGCCACACTACACTGCAGGACACGCTGCCCGGAAATGGATCTTGAAAACCAAGTGCCATGTGTGCATGAACCAGCTACTATTGCCTGCTCCTGACGGCAAACATTTAAACACTTCCATGTTCACATGCACATGTGATTTTGGTATCCTGCTGTACCCCTCTCTGAGCCTTATCAAATTTATTAGTGAGCTTGACGACATCTTCACAGGATGTTTCAGCACTGCAGAGCTGCAGTATGACAGTAGTATGGATGTGCTGGCCCCTGGGAGCAAAAAAGAGCCTGAATCGCAAAAGATGCGATCAACACAGCAAGGAGCTTTCTTTATATTTGACTAGATTTTGTCTAGTAAAGAGGCCGCATTTTTTTGTCAAGGGCATCAACAAGTCTCGTGACTATATTGCCACGACCTTGACACGACTGAAAGCCACTCGGTGCAATTCCATGCTAGGCACGTCGGGTTGATCATCGAAGAAGAGAACGACGAAGGTGCCAGAGTTGTTCTATAAAACATCTATAGCGTCGACGGAAGTCTTTTGTTGTTTTGTCTGTGACAAACTGGTGGAAGTGCTGGGTACGCGTCTATGTACTCTGACCCCCAGGATCTGCAAGCGGACCACCTACGCAAAAGCCGACGGCTTCAAAGACTACCTCCGGAATACGGCCTTCAAGATCTGCCGAGGATGTCGACCACAACCGCAACCCAGACACAGGAGACATACGGTACGGGACAGCCTCCTGCGTCGCTAGTTCTCCACACGCCCCAATGGCCGCGGCCTTTCCATGGTGAGCCTTTTGAGGACGTGGAAGATTGGCTCGATGACTTCGATCGTGTGGCCGAGGTTAATGATTGGGATGAACGGAAGAAGCTAAGGCGCGTGTACTTCGCCCTAGAGGACTCTGCCCGAACATGGTTCGCTAACCACGAGCCATCCATCACCACCTGGCAAGAATTTCAACGGCAGATACGCGATACGTACAGCAGTCCCGCAAGAAAAGAGCGAGCAGAGCAAGCTCTCCAGAGCAGGGTTCAAAAGCCTAATGAAAGCGTAGCCATGTTCGTAGAGGACATGTCGCGGCTTTTCAAGCGTGCTGACCCTGGCATGACAGAAGCGAAGAAGGTCCGCCTGCTGATGCGAGCAGTGAAAGAGCAGCTGTTTGCAGGACTAATGCGAAGGCCTCCAGCTACAGTAGCTGAGTTTGTCAGTGAGGCGACAACAATGGAGCGAGCCCTTCAGCAACGCTCCTCGGTCTACGATCGCCAAATCACCCTGGGATCAGCATCTCCATCTCTCTCGTTGCCCTGTGACACCGATGCGCTTCGAGAGCTTGTGCGTAGTGTCGTGCGGGAGGAGCTTGATCGACTACAGGGAGTGCGTTTTCAGCCGACCGCAACGGCCCTCACAGATATCGTCCGCGAAGAAGTCCGCCAGGCGGCACAGCCATTCGTGCAAACCCGACCTGAAGCCGCCCCTGTACTGACTTATGCGCAAGCAGTGAGGCTACCTGCGCAGCCCGTGAACCACCATAACCTGCCTTCTTCTGAAGAACCGCTGCGCCATTTCCAGGGTCAAACTTCGCATACAACTATGTACGAGTCCACAAGCCCCCGAATCAATACGCGAAAGTCAGACGTGTGGCGCACACCTGACTATCAGCCACTCTGTTTCCACTGTGGCGAAGCGGGCCACTTGTACCGTGCCTGCTACTACCGACGAATAGGACTCCAGGGATATCACCCCGGCGCTCGTCGCCCACGTGAGGGAGAGCGCCTGAGAGAAATCCAGCAATATCTGGCCAGTCGAGATTCGTCGCCGTACGCGCAGTTCCCACCGTTTGAACAGTCCCTGCCAACGAGCCGATCTCCGTCTCCACAGAGGCGCCAGTCACGATCACCACCTCCTCGACGATCGGCGTCACCTAGTCGCTACACTACGTTCTCCGCTTCTGTGGGCAACCGGCCCACGAGCCCAAGTCGGGGAAACTAAGAACAGCGACCTCGGGGGGTGGGGCCGCTGTACAACGCACTTCGAAAGATCCTCCGCTGCGACACCCCGACGGCGACGTCACCGACGGCGACGTCACCGACGACGATAACGATGACGACAACGATGACTGTGTACCTTCGGCACCTTCATTCGAAAACCGTAAACCTGTTTCAGCCGACATACTCGTTTCTGTAGATAACCACCCGGTAACCGCTCTTGTCGATACTGGTGCCGATTATTCTGTTCTAAGCGGACAACTGGCTACTGCACTTCGCAAGGTGACGACACCGTGGCCCGGACCTAACCTCCGTACAGCCGGCGGTCATGTTCTCACACCGACCGGCAAATGCACTGCGAGGGTACGCATTCGTGAGGCCACGTTTGTCGCTTCATTTATTATACTGGCAGAGTGCTCTAGGCAGATCATTCTCGGTATGGACTTTCTTCTAGAGTACGGGGCAATCATAAACCTTCGCGAGTTGCTTGTCACTTTTTCCAGCGAACATGCAACTCATTCGGACGACTATCACCTACAGTCCACGGTGTTACGCGTTTCTGGTGACTGCGCTACTTTGCCACCACGGAGTACTACGTTGATCACTGTGGAAACAGACGACGATCCTCCCCATCTCGGAATTGCTGAAGGCAATCTGTCAGTCTTGTTGGCTCGACAGGTTTGCGTAGCTCGCGGCATCTTGCAGCTGTCGTCACGGACTGCTCAGATTTTAGTGACTAATTTCAGTCGTGAATACCAGCACTTCGCCCCACGAACTGCCATCGCCTATTTGGAGCCAGTCAGTGACAATCCTGCTTGTTTAACTGTAGGACAGAATGGTGCAGATGCTACCTGTGACGTACCGGCCAACAGCAAGATTGATGTGAATTCAAAATTATCAGGTGGACAACAGGCTAGCATTCGGAGCCTTTTACAGTCTTTTGCGGACTGTTTCGCTTCAACATCGAAGGTCAACCAAACGCCTATTGCGAAACACCGAATTATTACAAATCCCGATGAAAGACCCGTGCGCCAACGTGCCTACCGTGTTTCTCGTAAAGAGCAAGACGCCATCCGCAATCAAGTCCAACAAATGCTTACCGACGACATCATACAGCCCTCCACCAGTCCATGGGCGTCACCTGTAGTTCTGGTGAAAAAGAAAGACGGTACAATGCGTTTTTGTGTTGACTATCGCAAGCTTAACAACGTTACGAAGAAAGACGTTTATCCCCTTCCCCGCATCGACGATTCTTTGGACCGCCTTCGACATGCCCGATACTTCTCATCGATGGACCTACGCAGCGGCTACTGGCAAATAGAGGTTGATGACCGTGACCGTGAGAAAACCGCCTTTATTACGCCTGATGGACTCTACGAATTCAAGGTCCTTCCTTTCGGATTGTGCTCTGCGCCTGCTACCTTTCAGCGCATGATGGACACAGTACTATCAGGTCTCAAGTGGCAGTCATGCCTTGTCTATTTAGATGATATCGTTGTGTTTTCTGACACTTTTGAGCAGCACCTACAGCGCTTACAAGCAGTTCTTGACGCAATTCGTGCTGCTGGCCTGTCCTTAAAGCCTGAAAAATGCCATTTCGGGTATGACGAACTCAAATTTTTAGGCCATGTTGTCAGCTACGCAGGCATTCGACCAGACCCCGACAAAACCATTGCTGTCGCTTCGTTTCCTACACCTGCGAACAAACACGAACTCCGCCGTTTTCTAGGGCTTTGCGCATATTATAGACGCTTCGTGGCTAACTTTTCAAGGATAGCCGAACCTTTGCAGCGGCTAACAAAGGATAATGTTCCGTTTGTCTGGGAGCAGGACCAACAAGAGGCCTTCTGTGAACTACAGAAACGTCTGCAAACACCTCCCGTTCTAGGACACTTTGACGAAGACAGTGACACCGAGTTGCACACGGATGCCAGCAACGTTGGCCTTGGTGCCGTCCTCGTACAGTGGCAAGATGGAGCCGAGCGCGTCATTGCGTACGCAAGCCGCACTTTGTCTCCAGCTGAAAGGAACTATTCGACTACGGAGAAGGAATGCTTGGCTGTTGTGTGGGCAATTGCTAAGTTCCGCCCATATTTGTACGGCCGATCGTTTCGAGTTGTGACAGATCACCATTCATTGTGCTGGCTCGCCAATCTGAAGGATCCCTCTGGCCGTCTCGCACGCTGGAGTCTTCGCTTGCAAGAATACGACATGACGATCGTGTTCAAGTCCGGGCGTAAACACACCGACGCCGACTGCCTCTCGCGTGCTCCTCTTCAACCGTCGCCATTCGATGTTGATGAAGAGGACGCATTTCTTTCCATTGTCACAGTGTCAGACATCAGCAAGCAACAGCGCGATGATTCAGAACTCCGGCCTCTCATCGACTACCTTGAGAACCGTCTACCAGAGCCGCCTCGTATGTTCGTCCGAACGTTATCTTCGTATTTTCTCCGCGATGGCGTCCTCTACAAATTGGGTTTTCACTCAACCGCAACCGCCTGCCTCCTTGTAGTGCCGTCTGCACTACGTGACGACATCCTGCGGGCCTCTCATGACGAGCCATCTTCGGGCCACTTGGGATTCGCACGGACGTTCTCACGCATACGCCAAAAGTACTTCTGGCCTAACCTTCGCCGTGATGTCAAGCAATATGTGAAGACATGCCGCGACTGCCAGAGACGCAAAACACCACCCCTGCGTCCCGCTGGACTTCTCCATCCCGTTGATCCTCCACGGATCCCTTTTCAGCAAGTCGGCATAGATTTGCTTGGACCATTCCCCACGTCGAGGGCTGGTAACCGTTGGATTGCTGTAGCCACAGACTACCTTACACGTTACATTGAAACCAGAGCTCTCCCACGAGGCACTGCTAATGATATTGCGACCTTCTTTGTACATGGCATCGTACTCCGCCACGGTGCTCCGACAGTGGTTATAACCGACCGGGGCACAGCATTTACTGCGCAGCTCACAGAAGATATCATGCATCTCAGTGGTTCAGTTCACCGCAAAGCCACTGCTTACCATCCCCAGACGAATGGGCTTACAGAAAGGCTAAACAAAACGATCGCTGATATGATTTCCATGTATGTTGACGTCGACCACAAGAACTGGGACGACGTTCTCCCATATGTTACGTTTGCATATAATACTGCCGTTCAAGAAACTACCGGCTTCACCCCTTTTCGCTTGGTGCATGGCCGGGAAGCTGTAACAACGTTGGACGCGATGCTTTTACCCACCCACTGTTCTAATGTTGTCACTGATGCTGCCGAATTCGCTCGATGCGCCGAAGAGGCGCGCCAGCTCGCACGAATGCGTATCCACTACCAACAACACAACGACGCCAACCGATACAATCTTCGTCACCGAGACGTCACTTATCAACCTGGTGACAAAGTATGGGTGTGGACACCGATCCGCCAGCGTGGTCGGTCGGAGAAACTTTTGCGCCGCTACTTTGGACCCTATAGGATCGTTCAACGACTCGGCGACGTGACATACGAAGTGATTCCTGAAGTAGAAGGCACCACTCGCCGTCCCCGACGCCCACGCCTGTCCGATGTCGTTCACGTCTCTCGGTTGAAGCTTTACTACTCCCGCTGACCTCAAAGCTCTACACCTCTCTCATCATCTACGTATACCTTAACAGTATCACTGTGGCACCCCCCAAGTGCATCAATGTTCTGCATCGAGACGATGCTTCTAGGGAGGGGGGTAATGCCACGACCTTGACACGACTGAAAGCCACTCGGTGCAATTCCATGCTAGGCACGTCGGGTTGATCATCGAAGAAGAGAACGACGAAGGTGCCAGAGTTGTTCTATAAAACATCTATAGCGTCGACGGAAGTCTTTTGTTGTTTTGTCTGTGACAATATATATGCACACAGAAAAGCACAGCTGCCTTTAAAGATGAGTCATGCATAGAAAACCTGCGCTGCAGGATTATGTTGGGGAACACTGGGTGCGCAGTAGTTAATAAAATGTGTTGCACTGCTTCCTGTGCATTTGCGTTTTTCGGGCATTGCTGCTATAAGACTGGGTAGCAGTGCACAAAGTTTGCCAGCACTGTTGGCAGCGCATGTGAAATGATTACTGGATACGTGAGTCAGAAGCGCACTTCTTATAGAGAATACTTGCTCTGGCATTACTATAAATCGCACGCTTCTGTAACTGAGCTGCACCAACAACGCAAATGAAAGCATAGGCAGGCGATCGCACCACGCGTTGTAGAGCGGGATAGCTATTACTGCAGGTCACTTGCTCTTATGTAAATAATCATTACGACGTCGGGCACAAGAACTACTGCCTTATACACGATCGCGGGTGTAAGTGTGGGGCGGGGGTAGGGGAATTAAACGTGCATTTTACTCACTGCTATGCATTAATTTAGACATTTTACAGGGTATGTTTTCACTCAAAATCAACAATCGATTTCACACCACGCGAACATGAGCCAAATTTCTGTGCATGCCAAATACGCACTGCGTGGCAGGCTGCATAAATGCAGCCGAGAGGTGAAGACGCATTCAAGTGCAGTTGACTGCAGTGCCACCGCCAACATTCCACATGCGGTGGCCCTCTCCCCAACAGCCGGTCACACCACTCAAAACATTCTATAGTACACTTTAGAGAGGCCCTACCCAGTCCACACACTAGGAAAAAAGTGTGGAGGCAGTCATGTGGTATTTTTTGCTGTAGTGGCCATGTTGTCGGAACACAATGGCGGTATTGTTATGGTGGTGTTTGCTCATGTGTGTGCTGCTCCGTAGATCTTGTGCTGAGATAAAAGTGCACGCACACATCCACACAGCCCGGCATGGTTATACGTCTGAGGCAAGAAATGTACATGAGAGGAGAATCTGCCCCGACAAGATGGCAGAGTAACGCCAACTTGCAGTATCAATGAGCTTCACAGAGAGTGACATCAGGGCCTCTCCTCAGTTTTTCCTTCCTCCATGATCCCGCTTTAAGTGATTATGACAGCAGTGCTGACCGAAAAAAGAAGTGCTGTCCCCTGGAGCGTTTTGTCAGCCAAGGAAGAGCGGGCATGGCCTCCGAGCCGAGAGGATGTTGCGCGCTCTCTACTAATAGCGTACACCTCCCAATCTCAGAGGCTATAGAGCAGGATACTGGAAGCCAAGCCTGGCCCAAGCCAGCGGAAAATCCAACCAAGATGAGGTAGCATGGCTCGAAACGAGCGATTTAGTCCGGAAAACTGAACTTTGGTTCCTAAATTCGTCCGAAAAATCGGTCACAAAAATGCATTAGCTCTATGGGAACCCTGACATTGCATTTATGAAGTCCGGAATATCCATCAAGTCTGAATTTCTGGAGTCTCAAAAATCTGTCGGCTATAGTATAGGCAGTGCTTGCTTGAAAGTCGTTCTTTTCGATGAAATATTTTATTACCTGTGACAGTCGCTGTGTTAGATCAAAGAATTGTATATTACATGAAGGAGCATCTACATTGAAAAGCTTTGTAGGATCCAGTAAAGCTTACCTTCTGCCTCTGTCAATCTGCATTTTGCAGAAGTCTCCGCTACTCCTTTTTCAAAATACATTCCACAGCTAAAGGAACATCATGCATATTCAAGGGCAAATTTCCAACTAACAGAAGACAATTGCAAGGCTTCAAAGACAACAAGTGAAGACCGGCAACAGAGTCGAAGTTCCTAGTTGGCTGCGATGCTAATACCTTGCAGCTGATTAATGAGAGACTCACTGCATGGCACATTAGAGACGATGATGTTGGTGCGTGCCAAGTTGTTTGTGTAGCTGCACCAGGACAGGCTTCAGAGCATGCTACACTTTCTTTTTATTGTCAACATTACAAAAACATACACCGGGTTACCGTGTGGTAGCCTTCAACCATCTATCTCATGCCCCACATCAAAATGGTTATATGCTTGCCATTTTATTTTGGCACGCAGCCATTCACATAATTTTGATGCCGTATTTCACCCTCCTTCGTAGAAGTAAGTACAAGAAAACATCATCATATTTATTCCTTCTAAAAAAAAATCCCATTCTGAGTGAATTACAGCCTAACCTCGATATATCGAACATGGATATATCGAATTATTGCCTATATCGAACCGTTCCTATATCACGCAGGAAATCGCATGCATTTTTAATTTTTTATTTCGAACGATGTTTGACGCATAATGGATATATCGAACTCGGCCACCCCAGACCGCCCGCGCTCCGTTGGCAGGCGGCGAGCTTTCCCGCAACACTCTCGAAACTAGCGGCAGCACGGTGGGCGTTTACGACCACTGCACACATCGATGGCGCCGAGAGCGCCACTTGAACGTAGCGGCGTGCGCACGCCGCATCCTTGCAGCGTCGACGGGTCGACGCACTGCACTTGTTGACTAGCTCCTCCCCGTCGTCGCATCCCTGGTCGCATCGATCGTTGCGCTCGTAGCCTCGTTGTGTTCGTGTGTGTGGAGTTAGGCCTGTCGCACGTCGTGGTGTGTGTAACGATGGCTGCAAACGCTAAGAAACGGACTACTCTGACTTTTGCTGCTAAACTAGAAGCAATCCAGCGCGTCGGGAATGGCGAGAAGTCGAGCGTCGCAGAAGCGTTTGGCATACCAAGGAGCACATTGAGTACTCTGCTCAAAAACAAAGGCAACATAAAGGCCAAGGCCGAGAAGAGTCAGCACTCCGGCGCACGGCGTGTACGCAAAGCTGCCTTCGAAGATGTTGAGAAGGCGCTTCACGAGTGGTTCATAGACGCAAGGGCCCGAAATATTCCTATATCGGGACCGATCTTGCAACAGAAGGCACAGAACTTTGCATTCATTCTCGGCGCCGAGAATTTCAGTGCGAGCCGCGGTTGGCTGCAACGATTCAAGACTCGCTTCGACATTGCTGGGAAGACGGTGTCGGGAGAGAGTGAGGACGCCAATGATGAAGAAATTCAGAAGTGGCTTGATCATGAGTGGCCCAAAGTTCTCGCAAAGTATGAGCCTAACCAAATCTTCAATGCTGACGAGACGGGCCTATTCTGGCAAATGCTTCCGCGACAAACGCTGGACACTCGCGGGGACAAGTGCCACGGGGGCAAGCAAGGCAAGGCCCGTGTGACGGTCCTATTGGCTGCCAATATGGATGGAAGCACGAAGCTGCGGCCACTTGTAATTGGCAAGTTCCAAACCCCGAGGTGCATGCGGAACTGCCCCAATATTCCGGTGACTTATGCCTGGAATAAGAAGTCGTGGATGACGAGGGATATTTTCGTCAAGTGGCTGAAGGCGTGGGATTCGGACCTGGCGCGTCAAGGACGGAAGGTATGCCTTATTGTCGACACCTGCACGGCACACCACACCGATGCCCAGCTGAGCAACATCGAAGTGGTATTTCTGCCGCCTAACACCACTTCGAAGCTGCAACCGTTGGACCAGGGCATTATTCGCACATTTAAGTCAATATACAAGCGTCGGCTGATCGAAATTTTGCTTGTCAAGCTCCGGATGGGCCAAGACCTGAAGATCGATCTTTTGGGCGCCATCCAAATGCTGAAAGCGTCGTGGGATAACGTCAAGCAGTCGACGATAGCCAACTGCTTTCAGCATGCGGGCTTCGCTGGCTGCACTGACGAGGCATCAGTGGAAGAATCCGAGGATGCTGGGTTGGCATGCGCAGATGAAGAAAGCGAGCTCGCCGAAACATGGAGCAAGCTGGAGAGCTTTGTTGGTGCCGAGCCGCAAAGCATGTGCATCGACGACTTCGTTGGAGGTGACGACAGCACTGGTACAACAGCGGAGCTGACGAATGTGGAGATCGTCGCCAAAGTTACTGCTGAGCAGCCAAATGAAAACGCTGCCGAGATGGATCCCGCAAGCGCTGATTATGCCCCACTCCCTACATCAGCTGAGGTCATAGCTGCTCTGGCCCTTGTGCGCCGCCACTGCGGCGCGATTGAAGGCACCGGCCTATCACTTGTGGATCGCCTGGATTACATTGAGGACGCAGTCGTCAAACACGCCATTGCCAACAAAAAGCAGGCTACCCTTTTTCAGTATTTTAAGCCGACGCAATAAATGCTTTGTTTGAATCCTCAAGTGAGTACTTACTGCACCATGATTGGTTCATTGGTTGTTTTCCACAAGTTCTTGACACATTTTTTACTTGATTTTTTTATATCGAATTCTGAATATATCGAACTGTTTCGCGATCGCCGCGCTGTTCGATATATCGAGGTTCGACTGTATAAGCTGGCTTGCTTGTGTACTTTTTTTTTCACTATCTGGATATTTGTAACACGTCTTATGTGTGTTATGCTTGAGTAAATGTTCATTGCGAGCATGCCATTCATTTCAGAGTACCGTATATACTTGCATAACGCATGCACTCACATAATAAACGTATCCCCAACTTTGCTCTTGAAAATTTGAATTCGTTTTCCCCCGCATAATAATCGTGCCCCAACTTTGCTCATGCACAATCCCACGATCGAACAACCGTGCTAGAGTTTTTAGGAGAGACTAGAATCTTTTACTCTCGCACACGTGTTTAAAGCAAGCACACTTAATACTTCCCACATGCTTGCCGCCTGTGCCAGCGCAAAGGTACCTCACAGACTCGAAAGAGAAAAAAACACTACTGGCTCCCTGCAACAGTAACATTACGCAGTTTACGGACTTTACTCTCACGTAATAGAGCATGAGTGCGCAATGGCGCATGGGAGAGTCCAAGCACAGAAGGGTGGGCCAGCACTTGGTCAGCATAGTGGGCATAGCCGGGCGTAGTGTCGAATTCACGTGTCTGTTGCTCACTTTTCTATTTGTTTTTGGTTTCGCTGTGTGCAGTGGGCCTTAAGTCGAGTTATAGGCCTGCTGCAGGACAGAGTTTATCTGGTCACAAAATGGAAACGCTGATCAGACACCAATAAACTTTGACATGCCGATGAGCAGGACAATGCAGGAAAGAGATGCACATAGCGTGCTGGTCAAAACAACAGGTGCCGAAAAGCAGCGCTTTAACGTGATGCTTGCGATAATGGCAGATGTCCAGAAGCGGCTGCGAGGATGTGCTGTTGTGGAACTACGATGTAGATCAAGCATCGTTGGTAGCATTTCACAAAATGCTACCATTGACAATGTTTGCCCCAAAAGATGCGGTTTTTCACAGGAAAAAAAACAACAACAATACAGTGGAGTCTCCTTGATATGATCTTTAAGGCAACTGTAAAATAAAGCGTATAATCCGAAAAACGTATTATGAGGAAAATAAAAAAAAATGTATCATACCAAAAAACTTATTATGCAGAATCGAGGTTCCACTGTGCAAGGACAGAATACAGTGGAATCTCGATGATACGAATCTCATGGGGTCACGAAAAATACCTGTATTAGCCAAAATTCGTATAATCTAAACACAATTAAAACTAGCTAAATTAAAAAGTCAGAGGTGAACTCACTCAGGCACACACGTAAAAAGCATTTACAGTATAGACCACTTATAACTTAACCGTTTATAGTGCAGAACTGGCTACAACGCAGCCTTTTCCGACTCCCGTTTACCCTCCCATAAATTCCATGTATTACAGTGCAGCCGCGTGAGATGTGGTTTCCGCGGGAAAATGTCACCGACAAGGGCGGTAGCGAGCAGACAAGGGCGGTAGCGAGCACGCTTCTCAATGAACTGCGCCAACCGATGGGAGAGGAGATCAACGAGGGCGATGCGGAGGAAGAGCATGAGACGTGGAGCATAAGTCCAAGGGCGATAAGATCGTCGCCGCGCGCCGTATGTGCGAGTGAAAGCGCGCGGGGGACACACACCTTCACGGAGAGCGAACGCACAGAGAGCAAAAGCGACTTCCATCGCGCGAAAGGCCGTGGGGGTATGGGAGAGAGGGAGGGAGGGGGGGTCGACGCTGTGCTGCAGACGGACGCAACCTTGCAACCGGATGCAAGGGTAACTGGCAACGCAATCTCCCACGCGAAAAGAGCAAAGCGGGAAGGCAGCGCGGGAGGGAGGGGGGGGGGGGGGGGGACTGCTTCTACTCTGCCAACAATTCTTGTACATTGCACCTGTGCTGGCTGTCGGTGTTGTCGCGCGCACTGTATCTTGAAAGCGATCTCCACACGGCTCTGACCTTTCTATGCGCTGTGCCTTACGCCGCTCAGTTTCCGTTGAAGCGATAGACCGCACGAACCTTTGCTCGTTGCGGCGGCCGCGCTTCCCCATGCCTGCGTGGGGAAAAGCACAAAAGCAACAAAAGCGCCACCGCTTCAAACTCTTCGTGCCCAGTCGCGGCCTCCGCGCTGTCCAGCGCCGCGTACGCGCCTCCGCACCAAAAGAGAAAGGGAGAAAGCGCATTACTGGGCGGTGTTCTCTTTCGCGGCCGTCGGTGGGGCGGCGTTTATTCGTATCAACCGACGCGGGTCGAAAATAGATTCGTAATAATCGTTCTCTAGCACGTTGCAAAGTAATGGGGCTCGGCCAGGACCACAGGAAAATTTGTATCATCCGGAAATTCGTATTAGCCGTGATCGTATCATCGAGATTCCACTGTAACTATCCTGTTTGGCGAAAATATGTCCGGCAGTCACAAGCTTCCACTGCTGATCATTAGTCAGGCGAAGAAGCCTCGGTGCTTTAATAATGTGCAACTACAGTCGCTGACCATTTATTCGGACGCTGAAAATTCGGACATGCTCGTTTATTCGGACACCTTCGCGGCACCTCCATTCATCCCATTGAAGTAATGTATAACCACGACCGATAGTTCAGACGCCTTACAGCGCGCCGTTAGATTTTTCGGACTCGGGCAGCCTGGTCAGATGCGACGTCGAACACCACGATACAGTCACGACAAGCTGGCCGCGATGTTTACATTTTGCTAGGTTGTGAGCACTGAAAGGGCGCGCTTGCTATGGTTGGATTGCTGGTGCCTAATCCACGCAGCACCTACAAGTTACAGTTGCTGATCTCGAAGGCTATACTTTTGTTGGCTGCACCTATTGGTTGTCGTGTTTCGGATTTAGCCAGTCCAGTATCCATTGACTGTATACCGTGTCCAAACAGCAGGCCAGGCCAAGCCAAGCCAGTGTGCTTAGAAGTCGGTGCTTGGCTTTTGTGTTGTCAGTTGTTACTTGACCTAGGCCTTGTCAACAGCTACCTTTCAAGTCTCGCTCTTTTGCTTTGTGTGTTAGGCCTCATTTGCTTGTTCGATCTCGTTCAGTCGTTGCGTAGTGCGAAATGGCTCCGACGCCTCCCGTGCCATCTGCGCCGACGAGACGCAGCAATTACAAGACTCTGACGATGGCGAAGAAAGCAGCCATTATTCGTCATGTGGAAAGCGGCCGACCTAAATGCAAAGTTGCTCGGGAGTTCTCCATTTCGAAGCAAACCGTCTCCGACTACTTGAAGAACAAGGGGAAGATCCTGGAGGCAGCGGAAAAAGTGTCTGCGGGGAAGCAGAAAAATTGCCGCGATGGCAGCCATCCTGAGCTGGAAGAGGCCTTGAACATGTGGCTGAGCGCCACTGTAGCTAAGCGGATACCCATGTCTGGCGATCTGCTCAAACAAAAAGCAGAGACGCTGGCCCTGCGCATGGATATTACTAGATTCAAATTCAGCGATGGCTGGCTGTGGAATTTTAAAAAAAAGTACGACCTGGCATTTAAACGAATGTGTGGCGAGAGTGGGGCTGTCGACCTAACCCTTGTGTCGAACTACCGCGCAGACAAGCTGTGTGCACTGCTGCGCCAGTACTCTCCAGACAACGTCTTTAACTGCGATGAGACAGGCCTTTTTTATAAGATGTTGCATGACAAGATGCTTGCTTTCTCCGGGGAGCCCTGCCACGGGGGAAAGCATAGTAAGGAGCGTCTGACAGTTGTCGTGGGAGGCAACATGTCAGGAACGGAGAAGCTTCCGCTCCTTGTTATAGGAAAGTCAAAACATCCTAGATGTTTTAAAGGGGTCAAGACGCTGCCTGTCTGGTACGAGGCAAACTCAAAGGCCTGGATCACCCAGGATCTTTTTGAGAAGTACATCCGGAAGCTTGATCGAAAATACGAGCTTCAGAACCGCAAGGTGCTCATGTTCGTCGACAACTGCGGTGCCCACGGGCACATAACCAACCTGAAGGCAATTGATCTAGAGTTTTTGCCACCAAATACAACAAGTGTGTTGCAGCCCATGGACCAGGGTGTGATTAAGAACTTGAAGGTTCCCTACCGATCGCGCCTTTTAAATCGCGTGCTCTTGTATGTGGACCGCGGCAAGAACTACGTTGTGGATGTGCTGTTGGCCATCGGCATCCTGTCTGATGCCTGGAAGGCAGCGACGGTGGACACAATCCGCAACTGCTTTTACCATGCAGGATTTTTCCTTGATGAAGACAGTGCCACAGGCCACGACCCCCCGGCTGAGCTGCCGCCTGACACAAACGTTATCGACGACCTCAGTGCCAGTGGGGTCGATATCCCCGCTGTTACGTTTGAACAGTTTGCTAACTTCGACAGTGCCGTCCTGCCCTGCGCCGAGTTGGATGAGGAGGACATCGTCCATCAGGTTCTGGAGCCGCCGCAAGTGGACAGCCACTCTGATGTTGATGCACCGCCCACACCACAGCCATCGAGTGCGAACTTGGCGCCCAGGCCTTGTCACTTCTTTGTCTATAGCGATAGCCAGACACTGTCGGAAATACAGGCTGACCTGATCGCGCGTAAGCGTGCATCTGTACAGTCGCGCATTGACAATTTTTTCCGTCCACTGGGACCATAAAGGTACATTTTTCTGGCGAATCCTTTTTTTTCGGACTGTTGATTATTTGGTTTTTTCGGCGGTTCCCGTCGAGTCCAAATAAACAGTCGGCGACTGTACCTCTTAAGGATGACATGCTCTTCAAAAATGACAAAAAGGCTGGATGACGGCTGCACTGTTCGAGGATTAAGTGTGGCATCTTGACCATAAGCTTGCTGACAGTGGGCGGTAAGTTGCTTTTGTCGTGGACAACTGCCCACCGCTCGCTGACACCCAGAACTTGAAAGCAGTTTGGCTCGTCTTCCTACAGCCAAATGTCACAGCAGTATCGCAGCCTATGGATCGAGGAGTATTTCTGCATGTGAGGAAGATTTAACACTGCCATTTGCTAAAAAGAATACTCCTGTGCTGGAGTACAGTAGAATCTCGATGATACGATTACGGTTGATCCGAATTTCGCGATGATACGAATTTTGAAAGTGTTTTGGACGATCTACGTTACATAGAATACGCTATGATTCGGGATCACACGAACTGTTTCTCGAGCCTTCGCGGATGATACGAACGCGCGCGCCAACGACCGGTGCACGCGAGAGGGGCGACGCGGCTGATCTCGGAGGGGGAGAGTAGCCACCGTGTAATGCGCGGCTGCTGGCCCTTTTCACGCCCGCTTCCCTTCACCTCCAGTCTCGGCCGGCCAAGCGGCATCGGCTACGGGCCCCCCTTTCCCCACCCACCTCCCTTCACCTCCAGTGTCGGCCGGCCGAGCGGGAGCGGCCACCAGCCCTCCTCTCCACACCCGCCTCCCTTCGCGTCCACGTCGCGTGCGCTCGGCACGAAACCTGCCGAGCCAGGGTGAGTCACGTGCCTGACAAGTCTGCGTCACCCATATCTATGGCGTCACTAATTTCCTGGAAGCTCATCAGCGTGCGCTTTTTCTTTTTTTTTTCGTTTAGTGGTACGCCGCGCTTTCGTATGGTGGCGTACGCAGTTTTTTTTTTTTTTTTCGTTTAGTGCTACGCCGCGCTTCCGTATGGTGGCTAGCCACCATACTTCGTGCAGGGCGACCCGATCTGAAAAGAAAAGCCGGATCGCCATCGCTATCACAGGCGGCTGCGCGCTGCTGCTGCATGCGTCTGTTCAGTGTTCACTGCTGCTGCTGCCCTGTGCGTTTTGGATAACTGCAACAGCGCTGCAACATGGACTGCCTGAACGTGATGGACGCAAGTTTAGTGCGCGTAGAAAGACAGAAGCGTCCGCTGTTTGACATGTCGCGAAAACGGAAGGCCCTTTCGTTTAAGGAGAAAATTGAAATCCTCAAGAAGGTCGACGAAAACCCGAAGAAGAAACGTGTCGAGTTGGCAAAGGAGCTAGGCATAGCACCGTCGACGCTGTGTACCATTGTTGGGCAGCGAGACGTTGTGATGAAGAATGCCCAGCACTTCGGCGTGAACGTCAAACAGGCGAAGACAGCCACGCACGTGAAGCTGGAAGAGGTCCTGCTGACACGGTTTACCGAAGTCACAGCGGCCGGCGTCAACGTGGACGGCAAGGTGCTCCGCGAGAAGGCGGACAACATTGCGCTTTCACTTGGAATTGAAAATTTCCAAGCTTCCGGGGGATGGCTGCATCGTTTTAAAGAAAGGCATGGACTTGTTTATAGAGTCGTTTGCGGTGAAGGAAAGAAAGTGGATCAGTCAGCTGTCAGCGACTGGCTGAACACGTTGCCGGCGCTGATTTCGGACTATGCACCGCGCGACATATTTAATGCTGACAAAGCGGGCCTCTTTTTCAATTTGCAACCGGAGAGGAGCTCGTGTGTGAAGGGCCAGGCTTGCCAGGGCGGCCAAAAAAGTAAGGAGAGAATCACCGTGCTTTTTTGTGTTAATGCCGACGGCTCCGAGAAAATGCAGCTTACCGTCATAGGCAAGTCTAAACAGCCGAGGTGCTTTCGATTGGCAGGACGTTTACCTTGTTTGTACGAGGGAAACAAGAAAGCGTGGATGACCGCAGAATTTTTCCGCGAGTTCCTCACGATCCTGGATCGGAAAATGGCAGCGAAAAACCGAAAGATTTTGCTTTTTGTGGATCAGTGTTCCGCCCACCCAAAGGAAACGACATTTAACAACGTCACCGTAAGATTCCTGCCTGCAAACACGACGAGCCATTTGCAGCCACTGGACGCGGGAATAATTCGCAACGTGAAGCATCACTTCAAAGGACTTTTAGTGAGGCGTCTCCTGGCAAAGATTCATCGCAAAAGATGAGAATTTGCACATCAGTCTACTCGATGCGTTGCACTTTTTGGCCATGTCATGGGATAATGTGACCTCGGACACCATCGCAAACTGTTTTCGCAAATGTGGATTTAAAACTGGACCGGACGCAGCTCCGACAGGAGATAGTGAAGAGCCCGATGAGGACTTTGGAATTGAAGGCTGGGGGAGTCTGCAAACTCAAGCTTCCGTTCACGACTTCGTCACCGCGGACGACAACGTCGCGACCTGCGGGTTAAGATCGATTGAAGAATTGGTCGACGAAGTGAATGAAGTCGAGAGTGAGAGTGATGATGAAGAGGCTGACGTGTGTGACCAGCTGCCGTCGACGTCAGAAAGCCTTAACGCCCTCGATGTTCTACGCCGCACCGTAAGTGCCGGCAACGTGAGCGACGAAACCGCTGCACGATTTTATGCCTTTCAGGCCGGTCTCGTCAACGACCTCGAGGGCAAGAAAGTGCAAGCAAACATAACGGACTTTTTCGGCCGGAAGTAGCTGTGGCCAATAAAGTTTGTATTCATTTTCATGTTAAGATTGGCTTGTTTTGGCTCCATACGAATTCGGGATCATACGAATATTTCGCGTGCTCCCGAGGAATTCGTATCATCGAGATTCTACTGTATTGGCAACCTTCTGGTTGCCATTTGCCTAACTGCGTTTGCCTGGAAGCAGCTCCAGGGCGATATGATCAAACGTTGCTTTCAAGCACGCTGGGTTTTTCAAGAAACAAGACAGTTGGAAAAATGATCCAAACGACAGTTGCAATGACATGTCAGATGCCAATTGCGCCCTGGATGATGAAGGAGAGTCATTGTGTGCATGCATGAACGACTTCGGCAATGACGACGACAGCGGGTGCGACCGATTAAATTTCGGAAACTATTTGGGCACTGAACTTGATGCACAAACGTCTTATGCAGACTATGAAGGAGAGATGTGCGACAGTGGGCCTTCCAACGAAGATGGAGGGGACATTTAGCTCGCCAGCACCAGATTTAGCTCGCCCAAGCACCAGACTCGACCACAATGGTCGAGTCACTGAACGTTCTCCGCAGTTTTGTTGAGTGCAGTGGTGGAAACAGTGAAAAGCTACGCATTGTTAGCCAACTGGATGGAGGACATGATGTACTATGCTGCAAATTACCATGCCAATCAGTGGCGCATCGATAACTACCATATTTACTTGTGTAATGAACCCACGTTTTTCAGAAAAGTTAACGTCAATTTGGGGGGAAGGTTCATTACACAGAAGAAAAGAGAAAGCTATGACAGATTTATAACAATTTAAATTTCATATTACGATGTAGATAAGAAACTCGCTATTAAAAACTTACAAGCTTTTTAGTAAAAGCGAGTATGCAACGTATGTTCAACCAATTTTTTTTGTTCGTGTGACTAGTCGGCCATTTGTTCGTGCTCTTACTCGGCAACTACTGTCGTCACTATCTTCACTGACATCGCTTGCTGCTTCGCCATCGTCGGCCCACAGTGCATCATCTTCTGTGCCGTCCAGGCTGTTTGAAATTCCAGTCTTTTTGAAGCTGCAGATGATCATATTGCCGGGAATTTCGCTCCACGCCTCCAGAATCCATCCAACGATCCATCCAACAAATCCAACGATATTGGCTGTGCAGAGATGCATCGTTTTCTGCATTGTGCTTCGGGCGCATTAAAAGGCCATCGCTGCAAAAAGTCTGCACGTGGAGTTTGAACGTGTGGTGTGCGGTTTTGTACAAGACCATCGTCAAGAGCTTTAAGGTGACAGGAATCTCAAACAATGAAGGACGGTAAGGAGGACGACCAGCTTTGGGAGAGCGCCAATGAGGTGAGCTCATCAAACAATGCAGGAAGCGGAAGCAACAGAGATTGAATAAGACTGCGTTCATAGTCGGGCACTAGGTGTCGCATTATTCTGCAAAGCTGTCTGAGTGTAGTTTGAGGCTTCAGTGAGTAGTCATAAGCTTGCCTCATGTAAGGCCCACCCGTTGCAAAAACATAAGAAAAAATAAAGTGCGAGCCTTACACGATTACATACAGCAGCCAATGTGGCCAGGAACTGAACCTGCGACCCTTTGCTCAGCAGCACAACGCCACAGATATTTAGTTCCCATGGCGGGTGTTGAGAGAAGCACGCTCAAAGAGCATTTGTGTTTGTATATCCAAGTTACAATAAACCTGCACGGTAGAATTTGTCAGACAGAAGAATGGAGTCACAATGAAAACTCAAGCACCAGGCTTGAATTTGCGAGCCTGTCTGCTACAGTGCGACAGCATGGGCTGTGCCACCATTGGAGCATGAGCACCATCGGAGCAGGAGAGCAAGAAATGAACATAGAGCGTGGAACAGCAGTGGTGATGTCAATACTTTTTCATACAGCGGTTTTACCATGGAAGCTATGTAAGCATCACCAGAGTGAAGGTGAGTGTTGAGTAATAGGCATGTTTGTGAGCACAACAAAGAGTTTGCCACTTCAATAACATGCAGGATAGCTCTCAAATCACATTTTGAAATAATTCTGCACGATATTTCTTAAAACAAATGCTGTATCTACTACATACCAGGGCATTTTCCCCGACAGGTGTGCTGTATGAGCCACTTAGTAGGCCCCTCACTAGGTTTTGGGCATTGTGAACAGACAATTGCGCTGTGCAAATCAAGCAGTGACGACCACATCTGCAACCTATTTCCCTGCTGTACACTGTAAAAACAGCTGAAAAATGAGAATTCAAGCAAAAGCCAGCACACACTTCTCAGAGGAGCCACACTCCCTGCCAGAAGAGATGGCATCAATGCTCTCACCTCCATGTCACATGCATGCCAGCTACATAGCACACAAATAGTAAACATCAACACAAACAATTCAGGGATTCTCATGAAATGCAGTGTGCATTAAACCACAACCGGAAATGTTCTGCAGCTGCATAGAAAATAGCAAGGTAGACGGAAAAAAAAAGAGGCAGAGATAGTGACGTTACCGTTACATTGCATTGCATGGTCTGCACAGCACAATTGTCTGGGCCCTCATCTCTAATATAGGCAAATGCATGGGACGAATGTAACTTGTGCATTGTGATCGAACTGATAGAGAGCCCGAGATGTGAGAAGGGTATCTCATCTGCTCACACCATTTCATTTGCTTCTTCTATCTCAGCTACTACAAAACAATTTTTAAAATTCTTGTGCCACAGCGCTCCTTGAACGGCACTTTACAACTTTTGACCTAACCGAAATTCCTGGTGAGGGGCCTTTAAACAATGCTTCCCGACGGCATCATTCCAGTTCAAGGAGGTTGAGAAGCTAGTCAAGGTCATGAACAAAAACTCCCAAAGCTCACAGCACAATGATCAGTGTAGTCTCAGGATGGCGACTGAACTTGTAGCTCATCCGGCATCTTCAGTTCCTTCATCTGGGTCAGCGCTCTCCACAGGACATGCTAAAAAAAAAGTGGATAAAAACTGAGAGAGAGAATTGCATGTCATATATTTTGGCGGACTAAACATTTATGCACAAGAAAAACTGTATCACAATTAGTTTTGAACAAAAGATCTGCACCCATCCCTCAAGCTGAACATATTTTTACGAGTATCCAATGGCCATTGATGAAAGGACTAGTGCTCAATATAGGCTGACGCATGTCGGAGAGAATCAATAAGAACACTAACAATATTGCCATTATACTAAAAACTAACAACTTCACATGCAACGTGTTTTACTTGCGCTTGCAGACAGTGAAATTTTGTACGCTAAAACCCTTCGCTATCCAATTTTACTGACTTTTTGCCACAACCGCAGGTCCGAAATGGCATTAATCGAAGTGGCCACTGCTGCCATTTTGATTATCTCGCAGCCTCGAACCAGTGCTCTTGCATGCCGATCCACTGGCAGCCATATCCACCATCGCGGCAACACCGGGCCTAGCTGCTTCGACGTTCACTACAAAGCGTCCTACTCTTTTATGCCGTGTTTTTCATTGAAAGGATCCGTCACTGTCAACAAGAGCGCCGACTCCATCTTTGCCATCTTCGCTGACCCCGATGGCTTCAAAGAAGGGGTAAGCACGAAAAGGGTCAAGCGTTGCATAATGCCAGTTCCCAAGAGTCGGCTTCGCTGGAATACAGTGGTGTTTCATAGACAAGCATACGAAATGTATTGCGGTGAAGCATACAGAGTGAGAACGGGCTACTGTCACAAGACACTGAATGCATTCCTTAATTACACATGCGTGCACCTGCCATTTCTTGCCACAGTTTGAGCACCGCTACGACTCATAAGTGTACTAACAGGCCTTCAGAGCTATTTCAGATACAACTATGGCAATTTGAGCCCTCGGGGGCAGTAAAAGGCCTGCATTAAATTTTTCGGCTATTTTCGCAGTCCCTAGCGAGAGCAAAAAATCATACGTTGACTGTGCGCGAGTCTTGCGCACTGCTGCCGTGATGGTCTTTCCATGAAGTGCATGGATATGGTGTGTGATGGTTTTGCTAAATCTAAACACAGCTACTCAGTTAAAAGATCGAGTGTCATCCACGCTTTCTTGCGGAATGCGTATCGAACCGGAAGGCCGTTTGCGTTCTTGAAGCAGAGTGGTGATCTGCTTTTGCCGATGGTGAACGGGCACAGTTAGCACAATCAAGTCATCCATGTGCGCAGCGATCAAAACTAAGACACTCAATGCGCTAATTTTTCCTCTATTGCATGAACTGCCCTTCAGATTCAGAGTCTAGTTTGACAGCATCTGCCAGAATAGTGTCGTTTCAATTTCATTGGCACTAAATATTTCTGATAGAGCAAGAAGTGATTGCGTACACATTCGCAAAAGTGCACTTGCAGGGGCATGGCATGGCACAGTGTTCAATATGTAGAATGTGGGGGTCAAACGGGAGTTTGATACAAGTGTAGTACAACGCTATACTTTTACAGTATAGACCACTTATAACGTAACGGCTTATAGTGCAGGACCAGATATAATACGGTCTTTTCAGACTGCCGTTAATTTTCCCATAGCACTCTATGTATACGCGTATGGCTTATAGTGCAGTTGCGGGACACGAAATACCGGTTACAGTGCAGCTCCCTGGAAGTTCGGCAGTCAACCTAGACGGCAAACGCTCCCCTCAAGCCATAAATACCGTATTTACTCGAATCTCACGCGCACTTTTTTTCCAATAATACAGGTCCCAAAATTGCATGCGCGTTAGAATCGAGTACGACCCTAAATCTGCGTTACCAATAGCCGTCGGCATTTCAAATGGCCGCCTCGCACGCGCGTCGAGCATAGCTACTATCGAGCCTAGCTACCGTAGCTTCCTCCATGTGCTGCAGTACACGTGCTTAGGCAATAGTCTACCGTCAGTCTTCACGTTCTCTGCGTCTGCTCTATCAGCACGAAGTACTGAGTTCATCATGATGCCGCATTTAAAAGGAAAGTGATCATGTGTGCAGAGACGGACAAAAATCGGGCCGCATCACGGGCGTTCGGAGAATCCGAAACTTGCGTTCGGGACTGGCGCAAACAGGAGAGGATTTTTGCCAGCAAAGCACTGCGGAACGGTTTCAGTGGACCGAAGCAGGACGTAATCTGCGACGATCCACTTCAGCGATACGATCACCTTGGCCCTATCTTGAAAGCAATCTGCGACGGGGAAAGTCCACCGCGCACCGTGTTTTCGCCGCTTATAGGTTGCCTTGAAACGAGAGGCATGATAGCACGAAGGTCAATTCGCTCGCTGCGCTTCATCACTCGAGCATTTTGACAGTTCGTTTCTGCGGTCAACGAGCGAGATGTGTTCATGTTTGCCTGCGCGCGCGTGACCCCGTGCTTGTTAATTTATTTAGTAAGCGAATACGGTACCTAGAGCACGGTGACAGTGACGGCAGAAATGCGCTTGGAGCGTCCATTATCGCAATAAATTACAGTAAAACCTCGATAATTCGAAGGTCGCCGGACCGCGAAAATTCTTCGAATTAAGCGGATTTTCGAATTAACCGAAATGAATAATAAAAAAAGAAAACAAGCAAGAACTTGCAGCAAAAAGAAATCACCTTTATTTTCCATGTCCGAGAAAAATTACTCAATGTAATTACCGATGCGGGATTACTTGGCAAGCTGGTTCGCCGCCCCTAGTGCCATGCTCTCCAGCTGGCTCAAAAAACGTAGCATACAGATATCACCCGCACTGCACTCAACAATGTTGCGGACGATGTTCACGGAATCGATAACTGCCGCGAAAGCGGGCGTGGTGGTGCATGCATTTTCGCACCCAATTTTTCGGACGAATTGAGACCCCAAAGTTCGATTTTGCGGACTAAATCGCTCTTTCCGAGCCGCGCTACCCAATCTTGAAGGCCGCCATGTTGGATTTTGCACTGGCTTGGTTTCCAGTGGCTCGCTGTGTAGCCTCCAAGATTGGAACGCGCGCTATCAATAAAGAGCTAGCGCAATCCTCCAGTCTCGGAGGCCATGCCCGCTCTTCCTTGGCTGACAGAACGCTCCAGAGTACTGCTCTTTTTCTTTTTTTCTTAGTAATGCGCTCAGCACTATCGTTGTAACCATTTATTGTGGGATGTTTTTTTATTGCGACACCAATTATATGGACATTTCAAGCGGATTTTCGCCGTCGGCGTCGCCGCCCTGAGGTTCCATACAAAGTCCAAGGGCGATAAAATCAGCGCCACGCGCCCGCCGTATGTGCTCTTCTACTCTTCTAACTGCGTACTTAGTGCCGGAGCGGTTTCTCGCGCGCACCGTATCTTGAAAGCGATCTCCAGACTGCTCTGACCTTTTTTATGCGATGTGCTCTTGCCGCTCAGTTTCCGTTGAAGCGATAGACCGCACGAACCTTCGCGGCCACGCTCGTTCGTGCGCGCTGACACCACGCTTGTTAATTCAGTGAGATTTTTTTTTTTTCTCAAGTTTCGTTTGCTATTTTGAACGTAGCGTGTACACCGAGCAGGTGTCTCGGAGACCCATGTCTCAGTGATCGGCAGCTACCTCCTGTACCTTCGCGAGAGCTAAGCGGTGCGAAGCTCGTTTCTTGGATCTCCATGGCGAACTCCGTTGGCAGAGATCGCCAACGCGGTGACGTTTGTGTCGACTGTACACAGAGACGACGTCATTGCTGCACAAATCCAAGCAAGGCGATCCTCTTCAAGCGTAGTATGAGGCAGGGCATTATTAGAGATTTTTTTAAGCCGCACTAATAACTTTTTTTTTTTTCGGCCGAACGAGTTTTCCGGACTATTTTTCAGTCCCCTCGAGCTCGGAAAATCGGTTGGCGACTGTACGGAGTGCCCTAACGTAACCGCCGCACGTTGCTACTAGCCGGAAACTTCGAATTATCCGAATAGAGCCGCGCGGGCCATTCAAATTATCCGGTAGAATTTGCATTGAGAATGACGGGACCGCTCAAATTCTTCGAATTAACCGAAATTTCGAATTAACCGAGTTCGAATTATCGAGGTTTTACTGTAGTTGTTTTGGTTATAGTGCGGTACCACTTATAGTGCGGATATTCGCAACTCTGGTGGCTTACGTTATAAGCGGTATACACTGTATATAGGATTTCCAAGAGGATGTTACAACTGTTCGATATAGACAATAATTCCATATACAGTAGGTAGAACCCTGCTGTTACGTTTTTCATGGGACCGTAACAAAAAAAAATTGTAAGAGCTGGGAAACGCAGCACCCGGGAACGTAACAGCGGGGTTCTACTGTATTCAGGTTTGACTACACAGTTTCACTGTCTGGTGAATCAGTTGCCTGAGTGGCATACATTTGTAAAGGATTTTTGTTTCACTGCGTTTCTGCACTCTTACAATATCAATTCAATGATTTACAGAGTTTATATAGTGTGCTTTGCTGTAGATTGTCTAAAACCCCGGTGATACGATCACGGCTTCGTACGATACGAATTCGTAACATTTCCCAGCCGAAATACCACCCCCGAGTTCATCATGATGCTGCGTTTAAAAGGAAAGTGATCATGTGTGCGGAGACGGACGGACGTAACAGCACAATATGAAAAACATCGGCTGTTCCGAACGCGTTGCCGCACCGCTGCAGATCATACGAACACATGAGCAACGGCGGCGACGGCCTAGCCAGCGCAGCGACTGGCACAGACAAGCTGGCACAGCGGGACCTGGGTGGGATCCGTAGTCGCCAAGCAACCGTCTTGTTTGAAAAAGCCACTCTTCTCGTTTAGTTTTCAGTGGTCATAGCCGTCGTTTAGTTTTCAGTGGTCATAGTTCAGTGGTCATAGCCGTCGCCTCGTTTAGTTTTCGCACCACCGCTACTCTGTGCGCTGAATGGCTACGAAGAAAAAGCCCGCAAAAAATGTTGTCCCGATGCGCATTTCCATTCGTCGACCGAGACGCGTGACCGTAAGCACGCCATGCCATTAGCGGATTTTCGCCGTCGTCTGCTCGGGCTTCTCAGGCGTCGCGAACCTCGGCACGAAAGATGTCAAATTCGGTTTGCTTGATGGTGCAAACGGAAGAAACGAGGGGTGTTAAACTTTCGAAAGTGCGCAGTAGCTTTGAAAAATGCGCTCGGCATGGCGGCCAGCACTGCCGGAGCCTTCCCCCGCGACTGCAAAATGGGCTTAGCAGACGAAAGTGGTTCTGGCAGAGGCCTGTGTTCATGCGGCATTCCACCACAATTACTGTAGCCTGCCAATTTGGAGCAGGTGAAGCTGACTCAAGAAAAGACTGCAAGGCTGCTTCTATGCCAGCTACCAAGCGAAAATCGCATTTTTTCGCTCACGATGAAGCTGCCACGCTGATGCCACCGCGGCTGGCTCGGACGCGCTTCGTTATCGTAAGCCTCGATTCTATAAATACTCTGCTGTCTTGTGTAAAGCACAGGTTGTGGTGCCGCAGTGGGCAAGGATGAACGGGACAGCGGTCTCGCCTTTTAGTCATCTCATGTGCAATCTGCGGCGATGCCGCGTCGGCGCAGAGCAGCGGCATGAATTATCTCACTGTGCACGACACGCGGAGCACCGCAAACGGCAATTACATTTGTTGCAATTAAAGATATGCATCTCGTGCGCTATCTACGCTGATGTCGTGTACGACCAAACGTGCAACCCATCCCTCGTGAACAATCTCGCTGCAGCGCGAAATGCGGTGCATCGGTAATGAACACCTTTTTACTTTTATTTTGCTATGTGAAGCTAAATGCATTATGCCGCAGTAATCTGCTGCAAGCAGATTACTACAGGGCTTACTAGTCAATTCCGAATGTAAACACGCAAATAGCCTTACTGTATTGCACTGAGTAAAGTTTGTTTCTTTTTTCTCATTTTTCTCAAAACATGGTTTTTGGTCACTTTGCACGTTTGCTGCATCAATATCTTTGGACCTAGGACAGCTAGAGCTATTATTATTTTTTTTTTTGCAGCACAACGCTAAATTTGTTGGGAAGCCAAGCTGAAAGCATATTTTCAATTTTCAACTCAAAAAAATTTTTATTTACATCTACATTTGCTCTTATTATTGATACTGTGAACACACAACTTCAATGGACTGTAAAAAGACGAATTATTGTTCAATTTCGAATCTGCTTGCAGTGTTACTATCCTTATGCACTTTAGTATCCAAATATGTTTTTTTACAACTTTCGCTTTAGCAGGTCAGTTTTAATTGTTTCAGCAAACAATAGAAGGTGATTATTAATTATCTCAGCAACTACTATATATATGCAAAATATAATTGGATATTTAAAATCAACACAAAAAAAAACTGAATGAGCATATGCAGTGTTATCAGATTTCATCAAGAAATAACAAAGTTATCTCAATAACAAATGTCCCCCCTTAAATGTGACATTTGTTTGTTTTCTTGATTTTCTCGAAATACTAATTTTGCACATCCAGCAAGACATTTACTGTGATATATCAGTAGCTATCATAGATATAATATTATTTTATTTTTTTGCAACATGAAGCTAGGTGTTTGGAGCACCCAACATAGGAAGCAGTTTTTCAAGTTTCTTTGTTTAAAGTTTTTTTTTTAATTTGTCTTTTGGGTGACTAATGCATGGCCATGTTCAAAACAGTGGAGTTCCGTGTACTATAAAGAAATATTGATGCGAATCATAAAAGTGCTTCCTATGTTGTGAAGCTTGTGCTTTCTGCTGTTGGTCCCTATGTCATTTGTCATTTTTATGCAACCGTTATTTGTCTATTGTAGCAAGAACAAAAGAAATTGTTTTCATAATTATGTCTACAGAAATAATTAGCCTACAGAAAAAAAAACTGCATTTTTAGAATCAGGAGAAGAAACTAAACAACCATGCCAACTTTTATCAAGTTTGGTTCATAAATAAGTAATCATAATTTTAATTACCCCTTAAACGAGTCAACACAATCAGCAGCCAGATGGAGGAAGGTGGTGGGGTGGGACACTGGCCTCCCCGCCATCATAGTTTTCTCACAACAGCTCTGCCATCCTCCTATTTTGATTTTTTCATGCAACCCGGTTATAACAATTATAGGTTACAACAATGGAATTTTCGTGGCACTTGAATATTGTTATAAGTGGGTTCAACTGTATTAGAAATTTTTTCTTCTAAAAATAAATTAATTTTTTTCTTGATTTTGTGTATGTTCTGATGATACGAATTTTGTTTGATACAAATTTTTCATGGGACCCCGCGAGATTCGTATCACCGAGATTTTACTGCACTGGTTTCCATCCTAGCAAGAGCGATGAAGCCATACCTTGGTCCCCTAGCAGTGGCCGAGATCCATACATACACCACTGGAGAAACTTGCGCGGGTCCACACCTGCAAGAATGTTAAGGTAACAGTTTAAGGCAAATTGTTTTCAAGGAGCCATGTGGTGACGCATCTTGGCAGATCTACCAATTGAATTATCGTAACCTACATCTTCTAAAATTTTTGCGGTGTACACTCGCAAGTTGGAGTTTGCCAGACGAATGGTGCCACAAAAAACTGTCTTGCTTCGCAATCTGGGCATGCTGGGTAAAATCAAGTGGTACAGCCTGGATGCGTGTGTTCGACCAATGCAATGTATCGAAGCAATTCCACCTTACAGAGTGGCAAAGCTCTGCTAGAAGAAATTTAGCTTTCTGCTTATGCCGTGGTCTCCAAACTATAGTTTGTGAGTTTACCTGTCACCGGAGATCAATTTGAACTTCCACGCGAATATACTTAGTCGTTTATGCACAAAATGAGGCTGGTTTCTTTTTTTAAAGAACGAAGTTGCAGCTGAAACAGGCTATAGTCAAGGACCCAGGCAACCATTCAAGACCAAAAAGTTCAGGATTTATAGCATGCAGATGGGGCAGTGGCTCGCACATACCAGGCACAAGGTTGTTAATCTTGGCCACAAGCTCAGTGTCGTCCAGCAGCGACTGCGTGGCCATGTTTGTGAAGGTGATGTTGTAGTACACTACGATGCGATTGTTGAACGTTGCATAGACGAGGGAGGGCAGCGCCTCACCAGGACTCAAAGTCAGATTACCTGTATGCAGCAAGGAACTTAGGTCAAACATCCTTGCAGCAACAACATAATAATGACGCACAGTGTTTCACGACAACATTTGTGAGATTGAGAATTGGTGGTTTGGGGAATCATTGCTAGAGCAGCGTTTTAAAGAGGTTTGTAGAGAAACAGCAGCTCCTGTCACCATATCATTTTCACAAATCATCAGGCTTGGTGGTCACCTTGCACCACGTGGCATATGTGGAAGCAAAAGCATGTCTATGAATGGAGCGCTGTATACATGTAGAGTGCTTGGGTGAGGTCACGTACAAGAATGAACCCAACATATCCTATTCTGCTACCTTTCACATTGGCCGCTTTACCTTCCGCCAGTGTAAACAAGGTAAGCAGTTGCCTTTTTGTGGCTTAGTCAGCAAGCCTCTGTGCAGTAACAGATGAAAGTCCAAACAAGAGCTCAACTTATCAGTATTACAATTGAATAACACAGTTTGTGAGTATACAGTTTTCGATTCCGATTATTGAGCAAGAATTTAAGAAATCTAATTGTAGCCGTGGCACTGTCCACTGGTAGTGACAATAGTGCTGCTCCTACGTGAAGCCAGCTAAAAGGGCAACAGCAGGGTCCTATGAGCATGTGCCCAGTCCTGTCCCCATGGAAGCAAATACCGTATTTATTCGAATCTAGGCCGATAGTTTTTTTTTTTTTTTCAAATAATCATATACAAAACTCTAGGGACGGCTAGATTCGAGGATTTTAAAGAACGCGCCAGTTTTTAACTGAAACAGATAAATATGGTGCATAGTTAGCGCCATCTAGAAAAGTCTGTATCGCAGCCGCTACTAGCCGCACCAGCAGCCAACTGAAGTACACGAGGGAAGTCGCCACTTTAACTTGTGTCGTATCGGTATGATGTAGCATCGGCGCACGGCAGGGCATTATCGTAATGGCATCAAACAGGCGATGCCACTATAGTGCCGCTTTCTAACGAATACGGTATTTACTCGAATCACGCGCACTTTTACACGACCCTACATCTGCGTTACCATATAGCCGTCGGCATTTCAAAATGGCCGCCTCGCACGCGCGTCGAGCCTAGCTACCATAACTTCCTCCGTGTGCTGCAGCACACGTGCTTAGCAATAGTCTACCATCTGTCTTCACGTTCTCTGCGTCTGCTCTTATCAGTATCAAGTACCGAGTTCATCCTGACGCCGCATTTAAAAGGAAAGTGATCATGTGTGCGGAGACGGACGGAAATCGGGCCGTATCACGGGCGTTCGGAGAATCCGAAACTTGCATGTGGGCCTGGCGCAAACAGAAGGAGAGGATTTTCGACACTAAAGCAACGCGGAACGGTTTCAGTGGACCAATACAATTAACTTCATATACTGAAAGAAATACCTGGCAGCTCTTGCAGTGCAACAGTTAGTGGGATTCGTCAGCGAAAGCTCATCACAGTAGCATCCTCTGCCAACAACACTGGGCTGCTGCCTATTCTCCACTTACTAATATCTTTTTCAAACACTGGATTTTCAACAGGAAAGAAATCGGGATGAATTATCAGCAGTTGCTCATATTATAACGATGGCGAGAATTCACCATGATCCATCTCGCACTCCTGACACCCAACAAGTAATGCCAACAAACACGGCGCTACACCGGGAGAGGCACTCACCAGCCGTGAAGGTGCACACTGCTTCATCAAACTGGAACCGCACCGACTGCCGTTCTTCATTGACAATGTATGTCTGGCCGTCCCAAGCACATGCTATCACCTCTTCACGACCATCCCCCTGGGAAGACACGACAGAACACAGTCACAGGCTTCAGCATTGGAAGCTGAACAGGCAGATTCGAGGGCATCCTGATGACATCTCCAAGTGAAATTTTAAGGTAAATAAAAATGCATCAATGCTGCACAGTTCCCATTGACACTAATTTGGGTATTTGGCTTAATTAACATTCGTTGAATGGCACAGTGTGCATCCACCAAGGCTTTACTACATGAACGCACTCTTAACAACATGGTACGCAATGCAAGAAAGCGCCTTGGAACACAATAGTAGTGTCGTTGCCAGTAAACTTAAGCACAAAGAGTACTTCCTGGCATACTTAATATTTAAATTGGCCACAAGTTGGGCCTACAAAGCTGTAATCTACCTGCCGTTAACTCTTACTGCATGTTTTCATTGAATAGAAAACAATTTAATGGGTCTTATGCCAATGTTATTTTGATGGTTGTTGGTGGAGTTTCATAATGCAAAAGCAACAAATTTCATCAGGCACGAAAACAATGGTTAAAACACCTGCATAAGCATTTAGCTTTCTTTATAGCATGCATAGAACAGTTCGATAAGAGATAAGTCTAGGGCTCGCATGCTAGTTGTAACCATGCCACCCTTTCTGGGCTGAACTTCTGCACCTGGGTTGCAGCTTCTTATCAGGACAAACTGCCAGTCAGGAAACTATGGTGAAACTGCCAACATACTAAAAAAAATGCATTGGTTTTTCAAAGCGAATAGCTCTTTTGCCTGTTTTTGTAGTCGGCAGCTGGACTTTCACAATGCAAAGGGCCCATGATCGCATGCAACTGAGTTGTGGATCACATTCATTGCCGAACACCAACCAGCACTCAGACACACATGCTGTAGCGCGAGAGCTTTTTGGCGTCCGAAGAAGAAGTGTGCAAACATTTGAAACCTTCAAATAATAAATCAAATATTGTCCTATATGATTCAGTCTCCAAATTGAACGGTCAACTGCACTCAATCAAACAAAAAATCGGAGCAGAGTACAATAAATTTCACCCTCATGGCCACACAGTACACATAAAACATGAGAAGTTACACAGCGGAGCAGCGTACATCATTCAAGGAGCCACCAGACCTGACTGGCTGAACTGCAATACTTAGAACTCACCGAAGAGTCCTCTGGTTATGTGAACAACTACATAGTCGAGCCTTGTTATAACGAAGTTACACTACATATGAAAGTACCTGCATTATATCCAATATTCGTTATAACCATACACACAGGTATCGCCAGAAAAAAAATTGCAATCCAGTCTATGCGAAAAAAAGCACAAGCAGGATGCCTCCGACAGGCCAGCAAAAGGTCTCCTTCGGATTTTAATGGCTCGTTGCCATCTTGCTGTGCCGATACAAGACACAGGAACGATAAATTGCATACACTTGCCCTGAACCACCACGAATACAGAAACGCGCAATCGGCGCTATCACACGAGATCGGCACATTGGCTTGCCTACTGCACTGCAACCAAGTCAAGGTTAACACTGTATTTTTTCTAATGCTTCATTTGTGCTTTTAATAAGCAAGGCTATTTTTAACATGCAATGTAAATAACAGAAACATCCTAACATTATTAATACTACGATGTGAACATTGTTTTTCAATTAACAGTCAAAACAGCTGTTCATTATTTGAAAACTATTAGAAAAGTATTCCATATTCGATTCAATTCACTGCTAGATATTCTATCCATATTCAATTCAGTTTCAAAAATAACTATTCGCACAGCTCTTGTCTGAAGGCTTACTGTATTTACTCAAATTTAATGCGCACTTTTTTTCCGATAAAACAGGCCCAAAAATTGCATGCGCATTAGAATCGAGTACGACCCTAAATCTCCGTTACTATATAGCCATCGGCATTTCAAAATGGCCGCCTCGTATGCGCTTTGACCCTAGCTGCCGTAGCTTCCTCCGCGTGCTGCAGTACGTGTGCTTAGGCATTAGTCTACCGTCTGTCTTCCCGTTTTCTGCGTTTGCTCTATCAGCATAAAGTGCCGAGTTCATCATGATGCCGCATTTAAAAGGAAAGTGATCATGTGCGCGGAGACGGACGGAAATCGGGCCGCATCACGGGTGTTCAGAGAATCCGAAACTTGCGTGCGGAACGGGTGGAGAGGATTTTTGCCAGCAAAGCAACGCAGAAGGGTTTCAGTGGATCGAAGCTGGACGTATTCTGCGATGATCCACTTCGACGATAAAATCGCCTTGGCTATAGTGAAAGCGATCTGTAACAGTGAGAGTCCGCCACACCGCGCTGTGTTTTCGCTGCTTATAGTTCGCGTTGAAGTGAGAGGCGTGATAGCACGACGGTCAATTCGCTCGCCGCGCTTCGTCACTCCAGTGTTTTGACAGACAGTTTCCGCGGTCAACGAGCGACATGTGTTCATGTTTGCTTGTGCGCGGGTGACACCATGCTTGTTAATTTAGTATGCGAATGTTTTCAAGTTTATATGGCCGATAAAACTGCTATCCTTCGTATAGCTGTCTACTAATTTGCTATCACAATCGATGCTTCGCCTTTCGGGCGAAACTGCGAACTTTTTTTATTCACTGTAACTTTAGTGCATCAGGAGTAAATTTTTGTTTTTACAAATGAGAGAAAGTTGTATTTCTGTATGAAAGCATGAGGTGCGCGGTACCTGTAAAGGAATTTTTTTTTCGGTCACGGAAAATGGGCGCGCGTTACAATCGAGGACACATTAGAATCGAGTAAATACGGTAAATGCTTTGGTCTACGGCGATGTGTCTTACTTCGTCCCCACTTGGGCCAACGGCTGTGGGTCACCGTTTGCAGACTGCGCAACTTTTGTTGAGATGCGACATTTCATCATCACAGCTTCACTTAGACCAGCTCTCACATCATGGGTTCTGCATGATCTTATAGTGAATGGTCAGAGTATTGATTTGGCCTTAGTGGACCAAATGAGTGAAGAAGAAAGCGCATTGTGCGCAACTGTTTTCATGCCATTGTCATCATACTGTCATCATTTTACAGTCATCTTGCCACTGTCATCATGCTGTTGTGATTCTATTGTACCCGTGCCGTCTTGGTCTTGCTGCCATCGGTGATACACCATCTCCATTGTCATCATTCCATCATTATCACATTGTCGTCGTCACGTTGTCATGCCGTCTACCAAAACATGTTGACGATAATTTGCACCGGCATGATCAAACACCATTATAGACGTCAGTAGTATACTTTGGAAGTAAATGCTAGTGTGTCCATTTTATTTCTGGGGTCCACATAAGCTATTCACTTACTGACAATATTCTTCTATGGTTTCTGCAACAATATGTCTGGTCATATTTCCCCCCCCCCCCCCAGCACTATGTTTTCTATTTTTCAACTTCTAAAGAAAAATTATTATTGGTATCGACTTGTTCAAAGCCTGCATATATTCACATCCAGTTCAATTTGTAAGTGACTATTTGAATGTTTCTATTTGAATGTTTCTATTTGAAAGGAAATGAAAAATTCAGAGCCCTGCCCCTGTCGAGAAAATGGGGGTAAGCGAAGCTTGTGGAAAGACTACACTGTCGCAGGCATTTCACTTCGTTTGCCCTAAACTCAAGGTCGGCGGCTCTTCGCTGATGTTTGGCCTCAACATCGCACTCCTGCAACTCAGGGGTCCGCGGCTCTTCGCTGAAGTTTCGCCTGGGCTTCGGAAGCCCGTACGCCAGAATCGCCCGTCGACGACGAGCCCTTTCCCGAGAGAGTTCGCGGCGCCGTTGCTCAAACGCAGACTGCTCTTCGGCGGAACGCACCACGCGCAAGCCTTGCAATCCGGTCCCCAAAACTGATCTGAGGTGAGCGAAGACCAGCAGAGTGCGCACCGACCCCCTTTCCTTCCCTTTCCCTCCCTGCAACACACCAAACGACCCTGATTGGTCGCGCGTACAGATGGTAAACCAGCACCTGAAATATGCGGCCCCGGTATGCGCCACACGCGATATCTTTCTTTTCTTCCTTCTTTCCTT
Organism: Dermacentor silvarum; assembly: GCF_013339745.2. Taxonomy (NCBI): domain Eukaryota; kingdom Metazoa; phylum Arthropoda; class Arachnida; order Ixodida; family Ixodidae; genus Dermacentor; species Dermacentor silvarum. The sequence continues at coordinate 139,456,733 of NC_051157.2, forward strand.
CCATTCTTTTTTCTTGTCCCTGGCTCATGTCTGCATATTCAATGCAGGTATGCGCCACACGTGATTTTATTATCGTTAATCGTGACATAACTGATTAGCATGTGAAGTTATTGATGTCATGACCTATCAGTCATGTTATTCATACATTCGTACCCTTCCATACCAATTTTGGTATACACCAAGTGAACAAGACGCGAGTTTTCGACAGGTTTTCGATAGTGTTTTAGCGTGACACCACCGCCAACACTTCTGAGGCAATACAAGCTTCGGTTGAAAAAGTGCAGCTGTAATGATTGTTGGAAGAGAAAGTTATAGGTGCAGCACTAAGACAAGGGACAGCGCAGCAACTTGAATTAAATAACAAATGCAAACTGATCATATTCGAGCTCACAATGAGGCATAAGGGGACAGTTGCAAGACTTGCAATGCATAGAACAGGTTGGTAGCAGTCGGTCGACACCAGTGAGAACGCTGACCAATACACCAGCACAGGAGAAGACAATCAAAGAATTCTGGATCAGACTTTCGCTTAGCAGTGAACTTGAATACGATATGACCATAACGATGACAGCAATGTGGTACCCACCACTACATCCATTTTGGTAAGGGCAAACAGCTGGTGGTCCACCTGCAGGGACCACAGGATGTTGTCTCCGTCATCAACCAGCATCAGTGTGCCTGCAATGGTCAGCACATGAAACATTTGAAAGCCATAAGGCTGACAGCAAAAATTTCATGAGGATAGACAAGCAAGATCATTGAAGAAAGGATGTTTGCACTTTACAACAATGTAGTTGTGAAATGTATCGTCGTATTGGGTCATAGCAGTTCTAAGTACCAACGAAGTTGGGGACTCAAAAATTATTTATTCCTCCTGATCCGCCCAGTCTGTGATGTTGTCATCTACAGGAACAAGCATATCAAAGGCGAGCTTTCCAAAATGGCTTGTTGCCCACCACCCCCTCTTGCTAGGCCTAAAGTTGCAGTTTGGTTCCAAGTCAACTACAGTGGAATCTCGATGATACGAATCTCACGGGGTCACGAAAAATATTTGTATTAGCCGAAATTCGTATCATCGAAACACAATTAAAACTAGATAAATTAAAGAGTCGGAGATGAAGGGGCACTCAGGCACACGCACGTAAAAAGCGTTTACAGTATAGATGACTTATAACGTAACTGTTAATAGTGCAGAACTGGCTACAACGCGGCCTTTTCCGACTCCCGTTTACCCTCCCATAGAACTCCATGTATACGCATACCGCTTACAGTGCAGCCGCGTGAGACGAAATACCGGTTATAATGCGGCTTCCGCTGGAAAATCTCGCCGACAAGGGCGGTAGCAAGCACGCTTCTCAACGAGGTGCGCCCACCGACGGGAGAGGAGATGAACGAGGGCGATGTGGAGGAGGAGCATGAGACGTGGAGCATGAGTCCAAGGACGATAAAATCATCGCCGCGCGCCGTGTGCGCGAGTGAAAGCGCGCCTTCACACACGAAGAGCGAACGCACAGCGGAGAGCATACGCGACTTCCAAGTCACGGCCGGGCGTGCCAGTCGAGCCCGGCCCTGCTTCCGTCGCGCGAAAGGCCGGGGAAGGAGGGAGGGAGCGGGGGAAGGGGGGGGGGGCGACACTGTGCTGTGGGACACCAAATGCGTATCTTGCAACCGGGCGCAAGGGTAACTGGCGACGCAATCTCCCATGCGAAAGGAGCAAATGGGAAGGCAGCACAGGAGGGAGGGAAGGAGGGAGGGGGGTGGCTTCTACCTGTGCCGGCTGTCGGGGTTGTCGCGCGCACCGTATCTTGAAAGCGATCTCCACACGCGTCTGACCTTTCTATGCGCTGTGCTTACGCTGCTCAGTTTCCGTTGAAGCGATAGACCGCACTTCCCCACGCCTGCGTGGAGAAAAGTGCAAAAGCAAGAAAAGCGCCACCGCGTCAAACTCTTCGCGCCCAGTCTCGGCCTCCGCGCTGTTCGACGCGGCGTCCGCGCCTCCGCACCAAAAGAGAAAAGGAGAAAGCGAGTTCTCTTTCGCAGCCGTCGGTGGGGCAGCGTTTATTCGTATCAACCAACGCGGGTCGAAAATCGATTCGTAACAACCGTTCTCTAGCACGTTGCAAAGTAATGGGGCTCGGCCGGGACCACAGAAAAATTTGTATCATCCAGAAATTCGTATTAATTGTGATCGTATCATCGAGATTCCACTGTAAACTCTTTGCAGCAGCTGTACCACACGTGGGAAGTGAAGGAACCACTCTGACAACCAAAGTGAGGGCACAGCGACAGCCTGAACGGCAGCAACATTGTTTGGGGCTGCCATGTTTTGAACTGTGCATCTTTTCAAAAAATTTAGCCAGTTACCATGCAGCGTCGGAGATTTCAATCGTCACTGTACCTTAGTTCTATGGAGCAAACGGCGGGGCTGCGGGGAATAATCAACCAGGTTTGAAAAATAAGGCAAAGAAATCAGTCGATGACTATATTACCTATTTGCTTATGCGAAGCAGTTGAATTGAATTGAATTCTGGGGTTTTATGTGCCAAAACCACAATCTGGTTATGAGGCACGCCGTAGTGAGCGACTCACGAGCTAATTTTGACCACCTGGGGTTGTTTAACGTGCAACCAATGCAAGGTACACGGGCGTTTCTGCATTTCACCCTAACTGAAATGTGGCCACCATGGTCGGGATTCAATGCCGGGCCCTCAGGCTTGGCAGTGAAACACCATAGCCACTACGCCACCACAGCGGGTCGAAGCAGCTGAGGCACAGTGGTAAGAATGCGTGTGCTAAAAAGACAATCTTTGGTTCAATGTGTGTTCAAATGTCTTATTTAAATTTACGTCACATTGTGCCATGCCTGACCCATTGCGATATGGCCAAAAGAATGCGATTAGTGCATTTCCTTCTTCATAACTGCCATTCGGAGTAAGGCACTAAAACACCAAGATGAACAGCAGCACAGTCTTCAACCAGAACTGACCGTCCAGGGTGGCCAGAGCCATGAGAGAGTTGACCGGTTCCTTAGCACGGGTGGTGCCCCGGATGCTGCCCGAAATGACTGATGACACGTTGGGATTGCGCATGTGAGACAGGCCCAGCTTGTGGTGCTGCGGACCCACCGACATTAGTAGGGCGCTGTCTTCGGGTGCTGTCCCATTGCTGCCAAAAGAGTGAAAACATGGCATGCATCACCACAGGATGTTCATCTGCGCAAGTCGGATTCTTTTAGCAAAATTTTAATGTGTCATCATCAGACATCACACAAGATCATCTGAGTACAAACAAGACAAAGAAGATTAGAGGAAAATGAAAACTTCTATGTGATCAACAGTGGACAAACGAGGGAAGTCTCAAGCTGTTGAGCTGGAGCCAATGTTTCAACCAGGGGACCGGTCTTCGAAGGCACTCAAAAATCATTGAAATCATTCAATACCATTGCATGAGTTAGTTATGCTCTGACTTTACCAAACAAATCCCTTAACACATGTTGGTTTAATATGTTGCCATATCATGCTCTTGCCTTCTTCGCTGATTTCAGTAAGTGGTGTCCACATCCATGTTCCAGTGACGGTTGCCTCCGAGTGAGTGAAGGCCAAACTACATGTGCGCGTGCTGGCGCGCAAAAGCTCGCACCCATGCATCTTGCCTTTGCCGCGCCTCGCGAGTAATGGCGGTTTGAACCTACAAGACGCGCACCAGCGCACGCCCACTTAGCTTACATTTTTTCCTTGGTAGACATCGTTTTGTGTGGTGCCTCGTGCAAAACATAGCCAAGTCAACACAATCCATTAGCAACCATCCTATTGCTATGCAGACGCGTCTCGGTAGGCCTACGGGTGCCAAAATCGCAGAACGATCTCAGAAATTGGACGCTCTATGCTCATTTCAATAGTTACTGGCAACCAACGCAAGTGAGAACGTAGTCATCATGAGAATTCGTGCTGAAGCGGGAGCCATGGGTGCTGCCATGTTGGACAACGCTATTTCTTGGCATGCATATCTGTGCTCGAGCAGTGCTTTGACGCATACGAGCTGTCCTGCACCATCTGTGCATGCATGAGGGGCGTGGGAGCGAGCTTTTGCGCGCCGGCACGCGTACGTGTAGTTTGGCCTTAACAGAAACATACCTCGAAGGCTATGCTCTTGTGAGCTATGCATGCACCAGAAGTGAACGTAGAGCCGGAGACACATCATGGCTGCCATGTTTTAGATATGCACCACCTATAAAAGCTTCAGTTGTAAGCAAACACCTGCGCCATTTTTTAAAATGTTTTTTAACATGATTATAAAGTACCTTACATTTCCGTTCATCCATGTCCTGCTTGTTCCTTTTTTTTCACTTCGAAGCATCCAAGTGCCAAGTAGCCTTACTTAACTGCTTGAATAATATTTATACAAATGCAGAAGGTGATATACTAAGGTGAGCATATGACCCTCAAAGAAAAAATCCAGTAATACAATGTTTTTTAAAGATTACAGCATACGCATGGGTAGGCAGACTGTCTATGTAGAAAATATATTTGTTCAAGAGAAGACAGTACATAACAGCTATCAAATTTCAAGAAAAGAAAAGAATTATGGGGTTTTACGTGCCAAAACCACGATCTAATTATGAGGCATGCCACAGTGGGGAACTCCAGAATAATTTCGACCTCCTGGGGTTCTTTAACATGCACCTAAATCTAAGTACACAGGTGTTTTCGCGTTTCGCCCCCATAAAAATGCGGCCGCCGTGGCCGGGATTCGATCCCACACCTCGTGCTAAGCAGCCCGAACATCATGGCCACTGAGCAACCGCAGCGGGTTATAAAATTTCAAGAATTCAATGTTACACCTAAGAACAATTCACTGTCTAGTACACAAAGCTAGAAAACACGAGCAAACTGGGCACAGGCTGTGCGCAACCAATGTTAGAAGGTCGTTCTTGTTTGTGATTCTATAGTACTGACCAACATGTAATAAGTGTTTTCCAAATAGCCTGCCTATTATTTTGTAGATATATTGATATGCTGTTTGAAATTACCCTTCGAGAGAAAACAAATTTTGACTTTCAAATCTGCAGATCGGGAATGATCACTTCGCCTCTGTAGATAGTAAAATCGTGAATTTCAAACAGATAGTCACAGAATGAACAGCGTCATCTGTCCTTCCAATCAATCTCTAGCTTAAAATAGACCTTAAATGATTGTGACAATTTCGCACAGACTTTGAAAGGCAAGTTCCCATATATACCATATGTGCTCAATCCTCATGCCAGGGCACGTAATCGCCCCTGAAACCCTTGAATGGCGAAACTGCCATTTAGAAAGGCCTTGAAAGGTGCTCAAAGTTTTACAAAGTGCTTAAAGATTAAGTTTTGCTTTCGGCTAAGCTTAGCAGGCTTTATGTATCGAACTACGAGATTTATTGCAAGCCATGAGTCAAGCCAATTTAATCTTACTAGCATACTCGTGGCAGGAAGACATCCTTTTTCTCAATTGTTTATGCAAAAAAGGCTTATGCTTTTTTTTATACATGTGCAATAAAAAATGTAGCTCATTTTTTAGGATAGTGCTTTGTTTTCAAGCTGTAAGGCATCAAGGTGCTCTAGTTCTTGAAAATGTCTTTGAAAACTCTTGTGATGAACTCTGTAACGCGCACTTTCTTTCTGGAAAAATTCACTAAAATATGATATGCGCATTATAATAGAGCAGAAAACCAAAACTGCAATAGGCAGTGTCTAATCCTAACCCACATCTTGAATCCCACCTTCCAAATCTTGAAGGCCCTGCTTTCCCGTACTCCCAGGTCCTGGAAGCTTCAGCGAGCATCGCATATTTTTCATCATTGGACACTACCTAAAGCTGGCATCCAAATCATGCCCAGAGCAACCTCAGAGTACTAAAAACTGATCTCAAAAAGACATGGTTTTCTGTACTGTAGTAGCCGGAACTTCATCATGGCCATTAAAAATTGCTGTCATTCAATCCAATTCAGGCATCACTTCAGCCGTAAGGGCTCCCTTACTAGTACAAAAATATGCTGGCTCTCCCATAATCGAGAGTAGATGTAAGCATGAAATGGCTTCTGGCAAAGCTGACTGGTGCCGCGACGCAGGCCTGAAAGCTTACTGAGCCGAAATGAACCTGTCTTGAAATGAACCTCGTGGCAAGTCTTGTCTCAGCCTAACAACCACCCGCGGCGCGCCGGACGCTGGCGGCCTGGTCACGCAGCGTGGCGCCAACTCTTGAAGGAGATGGCGCAAAGCCACACTGCGGAATGCACGGGCTGTTGGCGTTCAAAAGAGCACAGGCAACCCTATCTCAGCCCCAAAAGATGACAATGTAATGTATGGTGCCCTGTATCTGCCTTTTGAAAAACACTATTGAGAATGAGAGATAAAACTTCAGCGTACTAGATGTTACAGCTTCAGTGATATTGTGAACAAACATTAGGAAGAACTCGGAAGCAATATTTTTTAACACTTGTTGGGGCAGTAACTAGAGTATGTAATGTGGTCCTGTACAAAGGGTTGGCGGCCAGAGACAGCATTTTTTTTTTAACTTTTAACTGGTTGCTTGGATGATCTCGTTTTGTTGTTGCAATGGTGCTCGGATGTTCTCGTTTGAGTGTCCGGACAATGGCTCTGGCTTTTGGCTCAAAGTCATTTGAAGGTCGCCGACAACAATAGCTAAAAGCATTTCATGCTTAAAAGAGTGAGGAAACAATCAAGGACATTGCTTTTGCATTTCTTGAAGTATAAAAATCGAGTGCGGATTTTTATCGAGGGCATATTCAAACTGAATAAAAGTAGTACACGGTGAGTATGTGCTAGTGCAACGTTTGTAGACAGCTTTCGAAGGCAGCACTTGCTTAGAGAATTCAGAGCCCGTGCATGGTGCACTGCCCTAACACATGAACATGACGCTCAGAGTCAGTGCTGTGCATGAAATCTACAAGTTTGTGCAGTGAACTTTTGCCGTTCCCATGCAACCCGAGCATAGATGAGAGCTATCAACTGAAGCACTCCATGCACATTTCGTATGAAAATACAAATAAATTTTTCATTATGTAACCTCATGCGCGGTGTGAAGTCCAAGTTTGTGTCAGACAATGGCTTCACCTTTTTAATGTGAAGTTTTTATTGATTGCTTCTGTCTCCTTTGCCCCAGCAGTGAGATTTTGTTACCCTGAAATTGTTGGTAAACACACTGTTTTACTGAGGCCGAAGATAAATGGATTTCTATGGAAATCAAGTCACAAGTTAAATAATTAGTTAGACAGACGATTTCGTTGCAATGAAGCCTGTTACATCGAGGTTTAACCTTAACTATAGCCACAAGAAAAGAAAACCGCTTGCCTGGCAGTACTGTCGGTGGGGCTGCTGCCAACCTTAGACATGCCAAAGTCAAGCTTGATGTAGGTGCCACCAGGCTGTGCCACCAGAATGGCCAAGCCCCCTTCAGGTGTGTTGTTGAGTGAGATGTTGCCCACCTGTGTGGATCACCCTGTTCAGTGATGATTTCACTAGGCACATGCTAACAGAACGCTTAGGTTGTCACCGTGTACAGAGACATCCAATTGGTAGTGTTGTATGAAGTCTAGAGACCCTGACTTGGATAAAAAGCATGCAGCTCAGCAAATGAACATGCCAACACAAAAAAGATATCCTTAAGAGAGGTATGACAATCTGAGCACCTTATACATTAAAGACAGCGAACCTATATAGTACTAAGCGAGTGCTTACACCCTTCGGAAGTACTAGAGCTCTGTTTGCTGGCTGTATTTAACGATGGCGCCCAGGCAGGCTGTGTTGCAGCAGCACACCTGCAGCTTTCACCGTTGCAGTCATACAAACTCTTAGCTGGCCTCCAACGTGGAGCCGGTAAAATGCGATGTGAGAAACACAAATTATGGATTACTGGCTAAAATGAAATATGCGAAGAATTTGCCATCTTTTCAAATGGGGTGCCGTATTTTTCTGCACATAACCTGCCACCGCGTATAACACGCACCAATTAAACAGCCGGGAAATAAAAAAAGATATCCGCGCATATAACCCGCGGTAATAACTGCATGCAACAAAGCTCAAATCTTTCCAAAAACAGTCCATTCATGGATACACGACTCGTCCCCATCATCATATCACCAGCGGCTCTGACCCCCCCCCCCCTTCGGCGATGTTGATAAAGCTGAAGTCACACGACAGATGCCATCGCAGACAAATCAGTCACGTGACATCCGACGCAAGTCGGATCACTTCGCAGGCGCAGCTAGCATTCACGCGACAGAAGATGACAGTGCAGCCAGAGCAGCACTCGCATGGGCAAGGGCAATTTGGCTATCAGCCGTATCGCAAAGCGCTTCGCGAGAATGGGTGATGCACAACTTCGCCAGCGCCACGTGCATTATTCTCTATAGGCAAAATGCTGACCTGTAAAAAGGAAAGGAATGGACGACCATGATGGAGGGGAGAGGGGACCTTCAACATGCAGTGGTGGGGAGAGGGTAGGATTCCCTAAGAGATAACGAAACTAAATGGCGGAGAACTTTGCCTCGAGGTGTGGCTACAGGGCAGTGAGCGCCGCGCAGCCGTGAAACCACACCTCCAAGTAAAATTCGCGTATAACCCGCACCCCCACTTTACAGCCAACTTTCTTAAATTTGTGGTGCAGGTTATACGCGCGAAAATACGGTATACAGAAGGCAACATTTATTTTATAATGATGTATAATTCTGTTTCAAAGCGAAAATTCACACTGTGGCTGTTCTTTGAATAACGTTTTATACGGAGCCCACCTCTACACACTGGCTTTCAGCACCACATGAAAACGGCTGTGGAACTCCCCTTGACAGCTTCGCTGTAATTTCACTCTTGCTGTCACAAAAATGGCTAACCAAGAACAATCAGTCCCAGCATGACATCATGATTCCATGTCACATTAAACACTTTTGGCCGTCTTAAGGTTTTGCTTCAATTAGAAAGTAGAGTGATTGGTTCTAAACGGTAAACGTTTGTTTCACGCAGCCATAGCAACTTGTTTTGTCAGCAGCAGCTCTTGATTCTGATCTTAAACATAACTGCATGGCCCCTTTATTAGCATGTTCTAAATAAGTGACCTCTGTTCAAGAGTCCTGAAGAGACTTATACTCACTGTACTTAATAAACGGGCCATGACACAGTCGTCCGATTGTTCTCAGTTTATCAGTGTAACTGAGAGTAGAGGGTGCAATATGGTTTTAGACAAAAAAAAAAAAAAAAAAAAAACTAGGCTCTCAGCGCACATTTTAACTCGAAATGTCAATTTCAAATCACTGCCTCGTAACGGCTCCCACCGGCAATGACAGCCATTCTGGCATGGCATGGCTGCATGATTTCAGGAAATGAGGGGTCACCGCTGTATTGTGTCTTCTTTGAAACGGTCTGACACCTTATCTGATGTCTTGCTCCACACGTTCTGGCACCCAACACAAGGACGCAATCGTAGAATTGTGCCCGCAACGCCTTTACTCGCACAATAAAAAGCAGCAGCAAACCGCAAGATGCACATGCAAGAACGAAACGCATGGCGGCCATGACGTACTTCCAGCTCCAGCAATCACTTCCGGCGTTTAAAGCATGGCCTTCGAGATTCGCATCTGGTACTCGAGGGAGCTATTTCCGGGGTGCCAATTCATTTCATCATCACTCAGTGTCATCAGACTGGTTTACGATTAAACTTCGACAGGAAAATATTCAAACACAAATTTTATACTGCGTCGAACGTGCTCAAATTTCGCCAACTTTCTGTGGTATTCTCATGGTTTAACATGCAGTGTATAATTCAAGCTCAAAAATTTGGTGTTGCGGCCCCTTCCTTGAGCCCCTCACTAGGCCCCATAGCAAATTTTGGTCATGTGCTGAAAGTTGTTATGTGCCCTCTAGGGAGTGTTCTACTGCAAGAATTTTTCAAATTGCTTCGTTAATAACAGGTTGGGTGGTTGGTTGAAAAATTTCATTCTCCTTAATAGGAGGAATAGAAATATCTGGTGTCTTGATCCCATGATTTACCCGCTGTGGTGGCTTTGGCGTTGTGCTGCTAAGCCCAAGGTCGTGGGATAGAATCCCAGCCACGGCGGCCACATTTCGACTGAGGACAAAATGCAACAAAGCTTATGTATATACCATGCATTGGGTGCACTTTAAAGAATCCCAGGTGGGCAAAATTAATCCGGAGCTCCCCACTATGGCATGCCTCATAATCATATCATGGTTTTGGCATGTAAAACCTGAGAATTCAAATCGAACCCATGATTTCAGGAAGAGAGCTTCACTGCCAAAACAGACTCTCGCCATTTGCCCCATCTAGCCTCCGCAAGCGAAATTCCTTCCCTGCGTTTTCTCATACCGGAGCTGAAGGATCGCATCATGTACACGTCACAAACCCTGCCTTTTTCTTTCCTTTTTCTTTCTTTTTTGTTCCCCTCGCGCGTTCTTGCTGCACAACGCACTCCCGATGACGGTCTCGCTCATGAGCCGCTGCGTTTGTCTTGTTTCGCACTATGCACGACTTTGTGTGCTGTGCACAAGCACACCTGCATTGTTCTCTGGCTGCTTCTGCACTACATTGAAGTGGATACCTCAGTGCACGCACGTTTGGAGATAGTTTCGTTTTCTGAGTGTGTGTGACTGCACAATGTGCGAACAAGCAGACAAAATGGAATTATGTCCCTCTTGCCATGTCACGAACTAAACCAAAGACTTCCAGACATTCGGTTTGTAGGTTTCATTATTCCTCTAAACTTTAAATTGTCTAGTGAAGCAACAGATAAAACAAATAACGGCTGCAGCCTTGAATATTTCTCAAAGTCAAGTGTCACGATGAGTGACGTTTCAGCAATGCATTCACGAGAAGGGAAACAGAGGGGCTTGAGTTTTGTTATTCACGACCATATAAAGCCAACAGGCAATGAAGCAAAGGAAAGCATAGTGGTACAGTAAAACCTCGGTGATACGAATCTCGCGGGGTCGCGTGAAATATTCGTATCACCCGAAATTCGTATCATCAAAACATGCACAATATCAAGAAAAATGAATTTATTTTTACCAGAAAAGATTTCTAATAGTGGAATTCCATTGATACCTTCCTCGCTGCTGCGTTTTCCCAGCTGCTACGTCGCGCTTTCGCGGTCCAGACCTAAATCCCATTGACTTCCATGTATAGTCGAATCTCGATAATGCGAACTCGAAGGCGCAGAAAAATTTGTTCGAATTAAGAGAAGACTTCTTTTTGAAATATTCGTGCACCATAACACGACGTGCGAACGGTGCGATTCGTGAAATATCGCGGCGCGCAAGCACATATCGAGCAAGGGCCACGAAACTGCCGGTGTTCGATTCGCGATAACGACAGAAAACGAAACTTCAGGGAGCGGAAGGCGCAGGCATGGCGAGAGAGAGAGAGAGAGACTGTGGTTGTGAAGAGGAAGAGGCGACACGGCGACGGGCGCGCGCGGGGACCGTCGCAGGTGAGGGAGGAGGGCGGCAGGGAAGCGGATTTGGCCTCGGCAACTCTGTCGCTTCGGGGGCTCCCCTTGCCATTCCTCTCAACACCCTCGTAGCCTCCTCACCTTCGACTATCTCCGTGCGCGTCCGCCGCGCCCACCGGCCCGGCGCCGCTTAGCGCGCTCCCTGAAGTTTAGTTTTCTGCCGTTGAAGCGAGCGTTGGCCGGACTGGGCCTCCGCCGTTGCTTCCCTCTGCGTTGCAGCCGCAGCATTGGCTGAGACGTCGGCACGTACGCACGTGTTCCAGCGCCACGCAGAAATGGCGACCTTGGCGTGACGCCGCGGTTCTTTTTTTTTTTTTCTCCGCGCGGCGTTGAGGGGTCTCGCCTAAGCTTTTGCTCTATGGCGGTGTCGGAGCAATGCCGGTTGGAGGCGCCTGTCACGGATTTCGGTGGACTAAAGACAGACAGGGACAAGTCGTACGTTTAGGACAAACATTTATAATTGAAAAAAAACTAACGACAAAGAAAACAGCACGAAACAAACAATATACAGCACGAGTAAATTCTGGAAATTCCCCAGAGTCCTCAGATATCAAAATTCATCAGTCCAAATATTTACATTAAGTCCCTCGACGTGGCCACGTCACCTCGTCGTCGCGGCTTCCGGCGACACGTCGTTGGGCCCGCCGATGCGTCGTAGACTCGAAGTCGCTGTGTCCGACGTTCGGTCCACGGTTGGCCTGGTTCGGGGGTCAGGATGGTGGGGTGACCGAGGCGCCTGGATCGCCCGGTCAACTCCGCAAGCCTGCGGATCGTAGCCGCAGGGAATCCGAGAAGCGGCGCCGTCAGCCTGTAGCTGCGGCTTCCGGTGGGACGTCCACTCAGCTCGCGGGTCGTGGCCGCGACAGCCGAAGAACAGCTTCCACTGGGTTGCCGCCGTCTCCGCGATTCACCCGTCCCGTTCGGCCTCCAGCTCCTTCTGCCCCTCGTCGTCACAGAGCGTAGCTGGGCTGCTCTCTTCGGCTACGTGTCTCTTCTCCCGTTGGCCACGTAGCTGCGCGTGCACTTTTGCGCTTCTTCTTCTGCTCTCATAATGTATTCTTTTTATTCGGCCGCTCTTATTTTATAACTTCTTTTTCCTTTATTTCTGCCACTGACTCTTCGTGACTTCTTGTTCTCCTCATAACTTCTGATTTTTCTTCTTTCTTTCTTCATTTTGTGGCTCATGACATATGCCCACCTTCAAGAGTTTTTCCATATGAAAAACTGCTTTTCATCTTCCTCCTTATATTGATGTTTCTGCCGTCTTCATATCTCGGTCCACCACTAACAGGCCATGTCTTTCACCATTTTCGTCGTTTTCACCAATCTGTACACTCACCGCACCTCACTTCACGTATTCATTTCACTACACACACCAGAGTTCACTATTTAACACGAAACAGTCATTGTCGAACACTACTATATCAAAGCACTATTACACCACTTGTGTATGTAGCACACAGTGGTCCACTGCTTCACACCATCACTTAAAGCGCTTAAACAAACAACTCTTCCACAACACTGAGCAAAGTTTACGAGCAGCCGTCACACGACTCTGCTCAACCACACCTCCCCCAACTGCATAATCTGCACTACTGAACTCTACAAATGGCAAAATACTGTCTGTGGTTTTCGCCCCACAAGTACTTTACAACATGTGCGTTTTCACACATCATTACCTTAAATATATTCTTAGGATATTACCTACCGCACTGATGGCAACATATGAGCACATTTAGGAACACTGTTCTATTACTGATATTTATACATGCCATGGCAACAATTTTCATAACTTTTGTGGAACCATTTCTTAAATTCTTCTGAACAAATATCCTGCTAACAAACATCCGCCCTTAAATGCAAGGTACGCTCTGACTCTTTCCGCATAAACTATTTTACGTCCTAAACGGCAGTGGTATTCCCAATCAGCTTAACTATTCGAACCGCAAAAGAATCCGTATCCTCTCCCTATTGGAATTCCATTTGATACCCTCAATGTTGTCGTAGTGCCTTTCTCTTGCGTCGCTGTCGAGACCGCCTAGGGTGCCTACTTCTCTTCTTAGTTCTTCTCTTTCCTGTGCCTGCACGGTTCCTTCCTGGCTTTGAAAGTCGCCCGTGTAGTTCAAGTTTCGCTTCCTTTTTAATTGATGGACAACGTTTCCTGAACTCATGTTTGTTCATGCGCCATCTCGCTCTCAGCAGTCTCCTCATCTTCCGTCTGTACTTTCGGGATGTCTGCCTTCTTGAGCGATTAGTGGAGCTGCTGGTTTGGTCCTTGAACTTGAAAAAGTCACTTTTGAAAACCTTTTTCTTCTTTTGGGGACATGCTTGGGATCTGCAGTTAAATACACGTCGCTCTTGCTCTGAAACTTTGCGACGTTCTTCGAAGTCATCATCTTCAGATGCTCTGCTACTTCTCACCCCAAATTTAAATCCCCCTCTCATGGTTGCGTTGCAATGAGCAATGCCATAAAGAGTCGCCCATTGGTGCTTTCTTCGTGTCTTCTTCTTGGGTGGTGATTTCGTCTTTTTCTTTTCCTCGAAGCAATTTTTCGATCTGCTCTTTCTCTTATGCTTCTTTCTTTTCTCTTTCTCTGTTTTCTCTACTATCTCTATCCCTCTGTCTACTGTCATCGCTTCCTCAATGCGCCCTTCTTTCTCGCCACTCGTAAAACTTGTGCAACTGTGGTCGTCTGCATCAGAAACATCTTGCATGCTGGACACTAGCTTGTGCTCACGGGGATTTCTGCGGCGGAAAGTCATCATCTCTTGAAAAGCTTTGCCGCGGTCAAGCACTCTCCCTTCCTGCGCGACATCTCCAATTGCTCTGCTCTCAACACACACCGTATGCGGCGTTGCGGTATTCCCCCTCTCGTCAGTGTCCTTCGTTTCTGGGAACTGTTCGCCCTCATGAGCACGACCCTCTGGCATGTACACTGCACTACCGAAAACACACTCTTCATTCGGGTGTTGTACCATTTGCTCTCTAGTACAATGGAATTCGGTGGTATGGTCATTCTCAGCCTTACAGCGGTAGCTATTCTGTAGCAACAGTTCACTTGTGCAAGGCTTCTCTTCAGGCATGATATGACTGCTATGCATTGTTTTGACTACCTCTGGCATCTCAATCTCCCTCTCCTGGAACTGTCCCCTCTTCTCATATGCTTGCCGAAGTGTCTCAAGTTCTAAAGACCGAGCGGCATGGACACGGTTCATTACATCCTCAATTAGTTTAAGGCCCTGCTCCTTGCTGAGCTTCTTCTCGCGAACAGTTGCTAATATGCTGTCCCAATCCATCTCTAGACCACCAAAAATCTGTGACAGGGCCGGAAATGGTGGAATATCCTGGCAGGCTCGCCAAATTGTCACGGATTTCGGTGGACTAAAGACAGACAGGGACAAGTCGTACGTTTAGGACAAACATTTATAATTGAAAAAAAACTAACGACAAAGAAAACAGCACGAAACAAACAATATACAGCACGAGTAAATTCTGGAAATTCCCCAGAGTCCTCAGATATCAAAATTCATCAGTCCAAATATTTACATTAAGTCCCTCGACGTGGCCACGTCACCTCGTCGTCGCGGCTTCCGGCGACACGTCGTTGGGCCCGCCGATGCGTCGTAGACTCGAAGTCGCTGTGTCCGACGTTCGGTCCACGGTTGGCCTGGTTCGGGGGTCAGGACGGTGGGGTGACCGAGGCGCCTGGATCGCCCGGTCAACTCCGCAAGCCTGCGGATCGTAGCCGCAGGGAATCCGAGAAGCGGCGCCGTCAGCCTGTAGCTGCGGCTTCCGGTGGGACGTCCACTCAGCTCGCGGGTCGTGGCCGCGACAGCCGAAGAACAGCTTCCACTGGGTTGCCGCCGTCTCCGCGATTCACCCGTCCCGTTCGGCCTCCAGCTCCTTCTGCCCCTCGTCGTCACAGAGCGTAGCTGGGCTGCTCTCTTCGGCTACGTGTCTCTTCTCCCGTTGGCCACGTAGCTGCGCGTGCACTTTTGCGCTTCTTCTTCTGCTCTCATAATGTATTCTTTTTATTCGGCCGCTCTTATTTTATAACTTCTTTTTCCTTTATTTCTGCCACTGACTCTTCGTGACTTCTTGTTCTCCTCATAACTTCTGATTTTTCTTCTTTCTTTCTTCATTTTGTGGCTCATGACAGCGCCGCCACGTGATTTGGTGTGCTGCTGAGAGCATTGTCGGTGCGCGGTATGTTCGAATTAACCATCGCAAATGCTTTCGCATTCGAATAACCGGGCGTTCCACGTGATACTTCGCCAATCTATATACTGTACCAGCATGTTACGTTGCGTTTGAATGTGGCGGTCAGGTAAATGTAGCGGTGCAGCCAGCTTGTACATTGTAACAAGCGACCGATGCGTTTCAACAAGTGACCGGCACTTTGCAGATACGACGCACCCGCGCGGACCTTATCGTCAAAATGATCTGCGATGTTGACAAAGTGCGCCTAGTGCCAGTAGCTTTGTATGCGCTGTGCTTATGACATTTAGTTCGCGTTGAAGCGAGAGACATCGCAAAGGTCAATTCGCTCGCTGCTGCTGCTGCGTTTCCGTTGCTTCACCTTTCGGGCGAAACTGCGGCTTTTGTTTTTTCTTTTTTTTCACGGTCCCTTGAAAAACGTATGAACGGGACGTTTTCTTCTTGTCCAAATCGTCAACGATCGCCTTCTGAAAGGTGCATAAGTGCGCGCACGTGATCTTGGGAATGTTTTCGTACGCTACTGAACGCCTGAGCACGTCGAGTGCAGAGAGCGTTTTGACCGTCGGGGCTGCGCCTCGGTCGTCGTTGCAGCAGCGGTCCTCGTCTAATTTCTCGCTAAGCATCGGCTAGGCTGTGATGTGGTCCGGTCCGCTCGACGTGGGGACCAATGAGAGATTGCACAGCTGCGTGACGTAGTCGGTTGCTTGGCGACTATGGATCCCGCCCAGATCCCGCCATGCCGGCTTGTCTGTGCCGGTGGCCTCGCTAGCTCGGCCGCCGCCGCTGTTGCTCACGCGTTCGTATGATCCGTAGCGGCGCGGCAACACGTTCGGAACAGCCGATGTTTTTCGTATTGTGAGCAATGTATTTCGGCCGGGGAATGTTACGAATTTGTATCACACCGAAATTCGTACCAGCCGGGTTCGTATCACCAGGGTTTTACTGTAATTAGCTGTGGTTGAAATTGAAATGTAGAAAATATTAAAGAAAAGAGAAATGAATGGACGAAAAGGTCACCTGTCGCCGGTGGGGACTGAACCAACAACCTTCGCGTATTGTTGTGGTTAAAGCAACAGGTTCATTGCCTGTTGGCTTTATACGGTCATGATAAACAAAAATCAAGCCCCTCTGGTTCTCTTCTTATCATTCATTCATAGCGAGGGTCTCAAATCTGGTAGCCTTGATGCCATTGGGTAGCATACGAGTGTTTATTAGCTACGTGCCTGCTCTTCTAAGTTCACATGTTACAGGACAGCATCGGGCCATGGCGGGTGTTCCCCACCTAACCACTCGGGGCCATGGCCCCGAGTGGTGCTGGCTAACGCCCCCAGGGCTACATCTAGTACACACAAAACCCCAAATTAGTGAACAGATTGATGGCTGTCACTGTAGCACAATTGGTAGTGCATCGCACACATAACACGAAAGTTGTGGATTCGGTCCCCAACCGGTGACAAGTGAAGCTTGCGTCCACTTTCACTTTCCCTTTTCTTCATTACTTTCCGCATTTCAATTTCAACCACAGCTAATTACCGATATGCTGTCCTTGGCTTCATTGCCTGTTGGTTTTACATGGTCGTGTTTCAGCAATGTGAATTACGTAGGCACACTTGTGCGTCTGAGCTCAACTCTCTGGCTGGGAGCAGGGCTCCTTCGAGAAGAAGGGTGTGCGTTGTTTGGTCTGAAATTTCAGCTGTTTTCACGGTGCATAACGGTGTAATACTTTGCAGGCACGATCATTAAAGCACGTTTTATATACTGCACTTGTCTCTTTATAATGGCCAAACCTGGTGATGGGCCCTTGAAAGTGAATTGCAGCTTTGGGCATTTGTTGTAGACAATATAATCTAAGTATGCACCAGTCTTCTGGACTTCAAAGCCACAATTTCTTTATAAAATGCAGAAACGCAGGAGACAGCTGCGAACTACAGTTAAACCTGGATATAACGAAATTAACAAATTCCCGAAAAACTTTGTTATAAAGAGGATTTCGTTATATGCAGGTTCGGCGCGAAAATTCGAAAAAGAAACGCTTACCGTATTTTACTCGATTCTAACACGCCCTCGATTGTAGCGCGCACCCGTTTTCCGTTTTCGTCGAAGCACTCATCCTTGGAATGTCACACCAGGTACTGGATGCGTGGACACGTGTCGTTTCACACAAGCGCAGGGCATCGGAAACCAAGAGCGAGCGTCACGATGTCGTCGTAGCGTCGTATAGTGTTACTGTAGAACCCCACTATTACGTCCCCGGGTGCTGCGTTTTCCCGGCTGTTACGTCGTTTTTGGTGGGTCCTGGCACAGCTCCCATAGAACCTAATGCATTGGTAACCCCGCTGTTGCGTCTCAACTGTGGGACCGTTCCCACATCGTATGTTGCGAACTGCCACCTCGCGCCGGCCCGAGTGGCCATTTTGACTTTTCATGTCACTTGGCTTGGTGTCTTGACGATAGCATTGGCCGCCCAAAGTGCCGAGGGCGACAACTATGACATATTTTCGGTTTCCGCCAGCAAAAGTATGGCCCTTAAGATCCATATTTTCTATCTAAAGATGGTGTCTGTGACTCGTTGTGGCCCTAAAATTGGTTTTGGCTCATAGATGTTCCGTATAAAGTCCAAGGGCGATAACGCAGACGCCACGCGCCGTATGCTGTATGTGCGAGTGAAAAAGTGCGAGGGGAGCCGACGACCGCGTCTAAATCTCGCGCGCGCCTTCTTGCTAACTCGAGGCACCGGCGAGAGGGCGAGGGGGGGGGGTAGCGGGCGGCGTTGTACTGTACTCTGGCATCAACTGCATACTGCACTTCGCAGTGGCAGGCGGTCGCGCAGGCCATATCTTGAAAGCGATCTGCATTGGGGCAGAGTCTAGGCAGTGTAGGTGCGTCGGCAGCTTGTAGCTTTGTGCGTGCTGTGCGTTCTCGGCGCTCAGTTGGCATTGAAGCGATAGACAATAGCACGAAGGCCACTTAGCTCGCTTCTGCAGCAGCGCTTCCACACACCAGCGTATGTTGACAGCGTATGTCCGCGCTTATCGAGTGTGATGCGTCACAGCATCTGCCAGCACGTCGGCAACATCAACTGGAAAAGGGGAGTACCGGCTTGGCAGGCTAGGCCAGCTGCAGCAAGCGGCAGGATCAGGTTTGAATGAAAGGAGGGGGAAAGGTCACGCCCACGGCAGCGAGATCGCCGGGTCGAGGGATGCAGGCCCACCTCGCATACGCTCGCACGCACGCACATGTGCGCTCGCTTCGCAGTCCATCGCGGCGGAGAAGGTGCTTCCGGTTGCTGCTCACGCAAAAATGACAAAATTTGGGGCGAAATCTCTAGGTTGTCGGCGGGGAAAATTCGTTATATCGAGGGGGTCTCCCGCTGCCACTTCGTTACGTAGAGGTCTCAATTACATGTGCTTCTATGGAGTAACGGCGGGGAATAGAAAAATCTCGTTATATCCAGGAATTCGTTTATACGATGTTCGTTATAGCAGGTTACCTGTAACTTCCAGCAAGTCCACATTTTTGGAGTCAAGCACCACCACGCCCGCTTTCGCGGCAGTTATCGATTCCGTGAACATCGTCTGCAACTTTGTTGAGTGCAGTGCGGGTGATATTTGTATGCTACGTTTTTTGAGCCAGCTGGAGAGCATGGCACTAGGGGCGGCGAACCAGCGCGCCAAGTAATCCCGCATCGGTGATTACTTTGAGTAATTTTTCTCGGACATGGAAAATAAAGGTGATTTCTTTTTGCGGCAAGTTCTTGCTTGTTTTCTTTTTTTTATTCATTTCGGTTAATTCGAAAATCCGCATAATTCGAAGAATTTTCGCGGTCCGGCGACCTTCGAATTATCGAGGTTTTACTGTATATACCATGCATTGGGTGCACTTTAAAGAATCCCAGGTGGGCAAAATTAATCCGGAGCTCCCCACTATGGCATGCCTCATAATCATATCATGGTTTTGGCATGTAAAACCTGAGAATTCAAATTGAACCCATGATTTCAGGAGGAGAGCTTCGCTGCCAAAACAGACTCTCGCCATTTGCCC
The DNA here is from genome assembly GCF_013339745.2 of Dermacentor silvarum. Taxonomy (NCBI): domain Eukaryota; kingdom Metazoa; phylum Arthropoda; class Arachnida; order Ixodida; family Ixodidae; genus Dermacentor; species Dermacentor silvarum. The sequence continues at coordinate 139,476,507 of NC_051157.2, forward strand.
CGTCTAGCCTCCGCAACCGAAATTCCTTCCCTGCGTTTTCTCATACCGGAGCTGAAGGATCGCATCATGTATACGTCACAAACCTTGCCTTTTTTCCCTTTTCTTTCTTTTTTCTTCCCCTCGCGCGTTCTTGCTGCGCAGCACACTCCCGATGACGGTCTCGCTCATGAGCCGTTGCATTTGTCTTGTTTCGCACTATGCACGACTTTGTGTGCTGTGCACAAGCACACCTGCATTGTTCTCTGGCTGCTTCTGCACTACATTGAAGTGGATACCTCAGTGCACGCACATTTGGAGATAGTTTTGTTTTCCGAGTGTGTGTGACTGCACAATGTGGGAACAAGCAGACAAAATGGAATTATGTCCCCCCCCCTCTTGCCATATCACGAACTAAACCAAAGACTTCTAGACATTCAGTTTGTAGGTTTCATTATTTCTCTAAACTTTAAATTGTCTATTGAAGCAACAGATAAAACAAATAACTGCTGCAGCCTTGAATAATTCTCAAAGTCAAGTGTCACGATGAGTGACGTTTCAGCAATGCATTAACGAGAAGGGAAACAGAGGGGCTTGAGTTTTGTTATTCACGACCATATAAAGCCAACGAGCAATGAAGCAAAGGAAAGCATAGTGGTAATTAGCTGTGGTTGAAATTGAAATGTAGAAAATATTAAAGAAAAGAGAAATGAACGGACGAAAAGATCATCTGTCGCCGGTAGGGACTGAACCAACAACATTTCGCGTATTGTTGTTGTTAACGCAACAGGTTCATTGCCTGTTGGCTTTATACGGTCATGATGAACAAAAATCAAGCCCCTCTGGTTCTCTTCTTATCATTCATTCATAGCGAGGGTCTCAAATCTGGTAGCCTTGATGCCATTGGGTAGCATACGAGTGTTTATTAGCTACATGCCTGCTCTCCTAAGTTCACATGTTACAGGACAGCATTGGGCCATGGCGGGTGTTCCCCACCTGACCACTCAGGGCCATGGCGAGTGTTCCACACCTGCCCGCCATGGCCCTGAGTGGTGCTGGCTAACGCCCCCAGGGCTACATCTAGTACACACAAAACCCCAAATTAGTGAACGGATTGATGGCTGTCACAGTAGCACAATTGGTAGTGCATCACACACATAACGCGAAAGTTGTGGATTAGTTCCCCACCGGTGACAAGTCAAGTTTGCGTCCACTTTCACTTTCCCCTTTTCTTCATTACTTTCTGCATTTCAATTTAACCACAGCTAATTACCGATATGCTGTCCTTGGCTTCATTGCCTGTTGGTTTTACATGGTCGTGTTTCAGCAATGTCAATTACGTAGGCACACTTGTGCGTCTGAGCTCAACTGTCTGGCTGGGAGCAGGGCTCCTTCGAGAAGAAAGGTGTGCGTTGTTTGGTCTGAAATTTCAGCTGTTTTCACGGTGCACAACGGTGTAATACTTTGTAGACACGAACATTAAACCGCATTTTATATACTGCGCTTGTCTGTTTATAATGGCCAAACCTGGTGATGGGCCCTTGAAAGTGAATTGCAGCTTTGGGCATTTGTTGTAGACAATATAATCTAAGTATGCACCAGTCTTCTGGACTTCAAAGCCACAATTTCTTTATAAAATGCAGAAACGCAGGAGACAGCTGCGAACTACATCGGCACTGTTGTGCACTGCTGTGAACCACAATAACCATCATATACAGTGGAATCTCGTTGATACAATCTTCACGGGAACCGGAAAATAAAACGTATCATCCGAAAATCGTATCATCCAACCAAATCGTATTATCGGGAAAAGAAAAAGAAACGCATTATCCCGAAAAGCGCATTATGCCAAATCGTATCAATGAGATTCCACTGTATTTGTTAACTGTGCTGTAATTTAACAGGGTTTTGTTTTATGTATCCCATTTTCGTGGAAAGAGTAATTATGCCCCATTTGTACCTGTGAGGCCTAAATAAAAGCTAAACCAAACAAGTTCAGGCACCTGAGCACTCTCCACTGGCTTCCTACGACATTTGACACTTGTCTTAGCCTCCTTTTAGCATGGTCTCCAGCAGCATACAATTTAAACCCTGGATGTTCCGCTGACTCTGTTCTAGGATGAAAATTCAAAATGATAGAAAACCCCTTTTTGGCATAAAGTAATGCTCACAGGTGCCTGCATTTACATTTATTTATTTATTTCACTTACTGCCAATCCTATATGGGATATGCAGTATTCGACGCTGCTCTCCTATGTGCACTCACGAGAGACTCTGCTCAAGAAAAAAAAAACACGTGCTGAACATTCAGGTGGCTCATAGGCTCATGATGTGAGCATTCAGGTGCAGGCATCTTTCCATGGTCGTAAGCTTGCTAGCTGAGCCAATAATGAACCTGAGTCAAGCCAAGGGCCATTGCGTGGCTCTGGCATCAGCTACTGTAATAAATACCCCCACCGTGACCTTGTTCCCAAATGGCTGATATTAGCGCTTTAGTGAGAGGGAAGGACACACAGGCCTTTTTCAATCTACATTCAAGAAACATACACTTAAATGAGCATAAAACCCACAAAACATGGTGCGAGAGTTCAGGAATAAGATCTTCAGATGCAAACCAATGAAGCCTAAAATCACTGTCACTGTCCCTTGAACCAACATCTTCATCTATCCGGATATATGAAGAGGCATGCTGCATACCAAAAAAAAAAAAAAAATTGTTCCCTTATGGCTGGCTCACACAGCTACAGTGATAACACAGCAACAGTGATAACACAGCAACAGTGAGAGGGACTACAAAGAAAGCAGAAATCGCATTCTTTTCAGTGATCACTTTCAACTAGCCCTAACTAGAGACTTGCCAGGCATGTTAGAAAGACATACAACACAAAGTGCTCTGGGCTTTTTTTAAAAGCATCTTAACTGCCATGTGTGTTGTTGTGTCGTTGTAAAGAAGGGGTCGCCGAGTGAACTGGAAGTCACCCTGCGTGGTGGTTCTTTATAAATTCCTGTTGCTTACACTGCTGCTTCAACGAGTGCAACTACAGTGCCCTCGTCAAGCTTTCTGTCACAATGTCAAGTTCACAATACTAATTGCATACTGGCTCGCCTCCTTTACAGCTGCGTCAATCACTTTTGATCAGCACCAATTGACGCAATAAGCAGATGGTAATGTGAGAAAAAATGAGAGCATCAAAAATAGGCTCATGGTGTGAGCAACAAAAATGCTTGTTTGCACCAGCCCTAGTATTTTCTTGTTGCCACACTGCTACCCCATCTGTGAACAAGAATTCAGAAAGCAAAGGCACCGCGACGTCAAGGAATGCCCTTTGCTACATCAAGGCATTGTGCTGCATGTCAAACCACACAAGAACATGGCCCCTACACTATTTATTAAATGGGGCAGCCCACCTGATTTGCAAACTCCCACTTGTGCAGGCCCACCAGCTTGCCCTGGCCTTCAGTTCCACTCTGAAATGCACGGCAGGTGCAAGACACGTCATTAGGCTACCTTGAGGTTGAATCTCCAACAATGTGCACTGTTTGTAAACACACATTTCTATCTTTTTTTTTAGTTCAAAGTGTGAACACACCTGTGGATCCTGCAACATATCACCTTGCCACCCCTTGTACATTTAATTACAGGTTACTTTCAATCCTGTTTATCGTTACCTTTTAAGCGATTATGCAAAATATTCGACCCAGATATAAGTCGGATGCATGGGGAACTACATGGAAGTAATTCAGTTCTTGCGATCAGTCTTCGAGAGAATTGACATTAATTTGATCTAAGCCATTGTGTCATCACAGATGATGAAAAGTACCCGTGATGTGTGTTTCGAATACAAGATGAGATGAAAGATAAAAATTTAGGATATGATGATGATATGATGATGTTACAACTTCATCTCCATGTTTAGTTTCCGGAAAGACCAGTGGACTTTACCATAGCAAACATGAGGAGCTGTTTACTTAGTCCACATTCATGAAAGTATTAATTCAAGCATGTAACCTTGGTATCCATTAAAAAAAAAATTCCCTATTTGCAACATACAGTAATACCTCGTTAACTCGAAGTAGTAAAAACCGGAAAAATATTTGAGATAAGCGGATTTTCGAGATAAGCAAAGTTGCAGAAATTGTGGTGAAAAATTCAGTTTTCTAAACAATTCGCTACTACTGACCAGCTTTCAACAACAGCTTTTAAATTAGCTCTTCGTAAAGGTTCCAAAGATAAAATAAAATCATAGCAGAGATATCAACCAGCTCCATTTCACGACACTGCCATTTTATTTAGTGCAGAAAAAAACTGCGTGAAGCTGGTCTGCTTTGCGGCAGCCCTTGGACCTAGAAAGGCGTCCTCGAGCTGCTTCACACATCGCACGAGCCGATCGCTCCCACCGCTGCACTCAACTTTACTTTGCGGCAAGCGAAGCATGTTTCTTGTTTCGGCTGATGTCGTCACCTCGCGAGGTCCTTCGTCCTCATTGCCATCGTCTTCACGCTCCCCTTTGTTTGCAGCTATCCCAGCGATTTCGGTAAATTCGCCGTGCCGCGTGTGTTGAAAAAAATCCGTGCCGCTTGCATTGCGTAGAATAAAATTAAAACGGAAATCACACTTCCGATGGTGAATCACGTGCATTGCATAAAGCGATGTACTGCATCAAGAGTGCTATTTTGCAGGGCTTGCCTCTGCACACGTCTCTCCCGTCACATGACACGCCACATGGTGCTGCTTGACGAAGTTTTTAAGCTGCTAGGTTCCGACTTGACATACAGGGAAAGCGTCCATTCTGTGGTATGTGTGGCAGCCTCATGTGAAGCTTGTTAAACGGTCCGGCGGGAGAGTTTTTGTTTCATTTTCAAAATTGAGATATCCACAATTTGGCACAAAAATATTTTGAGATAAAGGGCAATAAAGGGCACGTAGGGGCACGTATGGTAATGGTTCGGAGCCGCAAAAATTTTCGACTGCCGATTTTTCAAGATATGCGAGTTCAAGTTAACGAAGTATTACTGTATCAGTAGATGACCAAAAAAAATGACTCGATGGTGCTAAAGGCAAGGTTACAAATGTGTGCCTCAAAAACTTGGCACTTTCTGGGCCACATCCATGCTGATAAGGACACAGACTGAATCCTAATGCACGAAAATTAACTGGTGCAGCTAACGGTGCAATCCCAATTCAAGAGAATTAACTGATACAGTTAACGGTGTGGACAGCCAACAAGTTCTGCGTCACTTATGAGTAGAGGCCGGATCTCCAGGCATCAAAAAAGCGCGTTTTAGGCACCAAAAACAGGCAGGCAAAACAACGTTTTAGGCCTCCAACGTCGTAAATATAGGCACAATAAATCTTTACATAAATGCAAATTATTTCAAACGAAGACGTGCACAACCTGTATCTGCGACAAAAAAAAAAAATGTTATTGTGTATGATGGCACAAAGGTGCCAACAGTTGAACATAGCCATGCAATTGCCCCATAAAACTGCTGAACTAATGATGATCAATTGGCTTAATTCTACAAGCACACGGCTCTTATTGATGTTCAATGGCCACTGTACTCGAGCGTCGCATATAGTGAAACAGGCATGAAAAAGAATACTTGAAAGTTGGGAACACTGATTAAAAAAGCACTACTTTACGTCTGCCTGACGCAATCAAATTAAGACACAACAAAAACAGGTAAATAATAAATGCAAGAGAGACTACGATTTATTAAGAAATTAACATGTTCTTACATGAGGACTGTTAGATACAACTCTGGCACTTTTCTCATATGCAATGACCTTATCCGAATTGTACAGGCAAAACGTCCCAACACTGCCAAATACACGTCCGCCCATTTGAAGTGCACATGTTTGAATAAATCTGTTTAGAGGGCACGCGGAACGTAGTCTAAGAATCACTGTGAAGATTGTGGAAACAATAGCAAACTGCCACCATCTCCAGATTTTTCGATTCAAAATTGTGCCTCTTGTCACTGAGAATGATCTTGTACGCTGAGAAGCAATGCTTGATGGCGGTGAACATCCACTTTCGTGACCGCGCCTATTCCCGTCGACAGTATGTTGTCGATGGTACAAGTTGAATTTTTTCGCCTCTCCGAGCGCTCCGGACAGCTAGCGCCATCAAGCGGATTAAAAGAGAGACTATTTTATCGGTTTCGGTTTTGTGTTTCTCTTTTCCACCGCGCGGAGATTTTTAAAGCGCGTGCATAGTTGGGGTGACGAGCGCTCGTCGTTTGGCATCGTCGCGCGCGTCCGCTCCACGGAAACGGCGAGTTTCGACGGTTTCCGACGCATCTGGGCTCGAATTTGCGGATGATCGTAGCAGCACAGACTCGGAAGATGACTTCGATTCGTCAGACTTCATTACGGGCGAAGAAAGTGCGGCAAACCGCCCCGGAACATCGACGGGTATCCGCTGTTGAGTTTTGCTTTCTTCTCGGACCATGTTATCGCTGCCGCGCATCGACGTAAGGATTTCCGGCGTGTTCTAAAGGTCACAGTTCTTATCTGCAAGATGTAAACGTCGTTCGGACGGGATCATTTACCGGCGGTCGCGCAGAGTCGAGTTTTGTCCACGAAGACGGCCGGGAGTGCACCTTGGAATCGCGCTCCGAAGTGCTGTGTGTACCCGTGTGCCTCAAGAACTTTTGTAGATACAGAGCTTATATTTACAGGCTGATTTCATATATCCCTTTTCTTGAAAATGTATATTTCGATTTTTTTAAATAATTTTTTTTGTGCAAAGCAGCATTGATGTTTTTAGCGATCTTTCTCGTTCTTGATGCGATTTTTTTGTTTTTATAATTTTTTTCGTTGTATTTTTAATAAATATGCTGTTTCAAATTAATACCGTTGGAAAGATAATTTCTTCTTCTACAATTTGATACCATACACTTCAACATGAATCATTTCCTGTGGCAGGAAAAAAAATAATAGCCAGACTACCCGAAAACTACCGATTTTCCCGCGGTCACGAAAGCGTTAAAAAGTAAATTACAAACAAAACAAAAGCCGCATTGCCGCAACTTTCTTCCTTCTTTTGTTCTTCACTCCTTTCCCCTGACGGCTCTCTGCGGTTTCGCATTCGCCAACCGCTCGCACCATGTCAGCGCGGCGGCGTATGTTGGTTTTCCAGGAGTTGGTTGAACTAGAGGACTAGGTTAAACCCCATAGAGTTCCGAACAGTCAATGTTGCCCGGTAACAGGAATAACGGTCTCTAGCTGCACTCGAAAGCGAAACTTGAGGCTAAATAGTGTTCATATAGGCGCCGATATTGAAAATAGCCATCTATAGGGATTTATAGGCATTTAGGCACAAACGCCAAAATGGGCCTTCATAGGCACTATAAAAACACTATAAAAGCCCTTTTTAACCTCTAATTCATGCTCATATATCAAAGTGGGGCGATAGGAGCGCAAGGAACAAAAAAGGCATTTGCCTAAAATCTGGTCTCTACTTATGAGTGCACAGTTCCTGGGATCAATCCCTGCATGCGAAAAAACACTTCATGTCCTTCTCAAAGCCTGTTCCACAAGCTGCGGTTCGGCGATACAATATGCTCCGCATTGGATGGATTTGTTTTTTGTCGGCACTGTTATCTGGCTGCAATATCGCCACACACTTCTGTGCCTCCCATGCTCTCATCACCGAAACACCGCGCATCCAAGTGCTGAACAACCCATGTCCATCAACTGATACCAAATTAATCAGTATCTTAGGTGTACATCTATACTAAACAGGACTATTCCATGTGTATGCCTCATCCAAATTTGTTAATTAACAAGTGCTGAATTAATGAGGTTCCGTGGCAGTAAATGCTTAGGCACAGCCCTTTTCTGAAATGCCTAGTTAGTACCTAGTGCAAAGCCACACTTAGGCAAAGGGGTGACCATTTTATATCTGAGAAATGTTTACCCCTTAGCAGGTTCACATGCACATGCACGGTTACAAGTTAGATCGTTAAGTAAATATGAATGTTGTCTTTCTACTACTTTAATTCTAGACATACCATTAATCAAATACAGTCAACGTCCGACTTTTTTATTTTTCGCGAAAATGTGTGAAAAATCGTGCAGTCCAAGAAATTGAATGCATGCCTTTTACTGGTGCCAAAGGCTCAAATCGCCACAGGCACGTCCGAAATAGCTCTAAAGGCCTGCCAGTACAATTATTACGGGTATCAGTGCTCATACTGTGACAGGGGATGGAGGGTGCACGCGTGTATAATTAAGGAATACATGCTGTGTGTGTCCCGTGACAATTGCCCCTTTTAACTCTGGTGTGCTTCACCGCAATATTTCGCATATGCTTCACCGCGTAACCCCTCGTATTGAGGCAAAGTTGACTTTCGGGAACCGGCATTATGCAATGCGCCGTGCTTTCCGAGCTTCGAAGCCATTGGCGATGATTACAAAGGCTTCGAACAGCAAGAAGCTTGGTAGCGAACATAGAAGCACCTATGCCTAGCGTTGCCGCAGTGGTAGCTATGGCTGCCAGGGGGTCTGCGTGCGAGAGCGCCATTTCGAGGTAGCAAGATAATAAAATTGCGGAGGTGGTGGCTTCGATAAATGCGGTTTCGGACCTGCGGACGTGTCAAAAGGTCCAGAAAATTGGACAACAACGGTCTTTTGCGTCCAAAATTTCAGACGTTCTTATACATTGACTCTATGAGGTACATGGCGGTGCCACAAAGGCTTCCAAAATATCGGGCATGTTCGAAAAATCGGGCGTCCGGAAAATCGGTCATTGACTGTATTTAATATGACAAATGGTCTAAACAGGATAATATAACGAAAGAAAGATGCAGTAGCCGGCTAGTGAGACACTGTCCTGGATAGCTGCTGGGGAATGACTTTAACATTTGTTCCATAACAATATTAACTTTGAATAAAGCAGTTAAATTAATAACGACGAAATATCTACTGAGCATCTCTATTCCAACTGTGAACTTGCACTTTACATACGTCTACTGTGACACACATTTTACTTGCAAATGCAAGAGCTGCATATTCTTCATCTCTTAGCTCCATAGAGGCTGTGCTTTTTCCTCTTGCTTCTGACATTAGACTACCTGTGTACTGCACCAACAGTGAATGCAGGCTGGTGCCTCTCATATAGAGCATGTCCAAAAATCATGCTTGCAAAGATAAAGCAAATAATTACCCAAGCGATAAAGGACTGGGGGTTTTCATGCATGGTTGAAGTATTGCATCAGTGTAATGAACAAGTGACAGTAGACAACACTATCCACACACACCTCGCTTAGTGAACTCCACTGGTACGTCCGAACAACACGATCGGTCAGGCCAAGGATCAGCTCCATCTTCCCATCCTTGTCTGAGAGGAAAATGCACAACAGCCATCAGCAGAATATACAATGCACTGCAACAGTTTGAATTCACAGCACATCCTGTGCCACGATTCCCCGAAAATTGGAATAAACACACTGCATGAAGTCTGTTTTTGATGCTAAGTTGTTTGCAACATGTAATTTATTTTGGGTAAGGAGGAGCAATAAAGCAATAAGAAAAGGGAGCTAGAGAAGTTGGTAGGAGGGACGATCACATACAATTGATATTTATTGGAAAATAAATCCATCTACGAGCTTTTTATGTGCACACATGACTGCACAGGGATGTCAGAGTCTGCCCCAATTTTCAACCACCTTGTCAAATAGATAGCATTTGACTTCAAGTCGTTCACATGCTATACGAACGTGGCGGTACTGTAACTTTTTTCAGGCAGTTTCTTAAGTCCATTTTGATAAGCTTCAGCATAAAAAAATCCCTCAATACAATGCAGTCACAACAAAACACAAAACATTCCTTTATCTTGAGCAGATCATGTGCCACTCAACGTTACGCAGGAGACAGAGTGCATTAACCAAACAAACATGATCCGGCCAGGCAGACTTTAAAGTGATAACCTACTGCGATCGCTAACCATCACCAAGATGAAGACAAAGAAATGTGCCGCTCACAACTACCAAAATGTGCACAAAACAGGCACGCCAGCAATTCCAATCTGCATAAGTCAATAGGAGCACTTCCTGTGCCCCACGTAAAGGTAGTAACAAATTGCGGCGTAAAGGCTGTTTCACATCGTGCGATTTTGCACTGCGATTTTCGCAGATGCGAAATTCGCAACGGCCATTTTACATGGTGCGATGTCAACAATGCGATTATGCGACGCCCAGGGTTGCTTGCTGCCAGATTTTGTCGCACACGCCGCATAAATTCGTTTAATGTAATGAAAAAGACGTGCGCGTTATAATATAATTGACCTCTCTTTATTAGGACCAAATAATACGTGCGTTTTATAATTTAAAAGCGCCTTAAAGTTTAGTTTGCTTTGGAGTACGCAACAGCGGTTTGTGAAGTTCAATACGAGGAGAAATGGCGGACGTAAACAGCTGTTCGCAGGTGGTCGTTCAGCGTTGTGTGCTGTCTCTGTGTGTGTTTTATGCCTGTGTCGTTCTACCTGCGGTTAAAAAAATTACAAGAGGACCTATCAACAAGCCCTTATAGCTGTTGTCATCGCATATGCAGTATTCGGGATTCGGCGGAGTCGTCATGTCAACGCAGAGACCCTCGCGCTACCCGTGATTAACGTCAGCTTCTGAAAAACGGATGTGTGTGTATTGCTCGTGATTGCGCATTAGTGGTTCCTGCTCCTAGCAATATTCTTGCACCAAACTTAGCAGCAAGCACCAACCCAAAAGCTCACGTCTGCCCCTGAACAAAGCCGCAAATGATCTGTGTGTAATTACTGAACGTGCAATGGAATTTGTGTTGTGAACGTTTATCTTAGCGCCAGCCTGGCTCGTCCGTCTCAGCGCCTGTGCTGTAATTATTCATACAAGTGCTCTCTGAATATTTCGAAAGGCGTAAAAGCCGACACCACATTTTTTTTAGGAGCTGCAGTCACTTGTGTACGTAGTATCGTATCATTCTGGCAGACATGGGCGTCGTCTATTTTCTCGTCCTGTTTCTTGCGCTGTTAGTGTGCTGTGAATCTGTATCAAGAAGCTTAAGTTAATATGCTGCAGTACGTAGCGCAGCCGCGTAGCCACACGGCTGACATTAAAATACCTTGTTAGGAGTATGTTTGTTTGTTTAATAACAAAATCGAACGCTAAAATTTTGTATTCATGGTGGCAAGTGTAAGGTAAGAAGCTATCGAAACTATCCGCTAATGGCATGCGTGTGCTTCTACCTGCTTCAGCACGTTATCCTTAGAGTGAGGCTGAATACCCCTGATAACCAAAAACATATGCAACTGGAGCAGGTGCTATGATTCCTCTCCTGGAAATGAAGCCAGCATCCCAGTCTGTTAAGCTAGTCATGTACTTAACCTATATTAGACCAATGTTAGAGTATGCTAACTGGAGCCATTTAAAACTGGGTTATTTCACCAAAATAAGAAAGTGCAAGGAAAGTTTCAAGGTACAGTCTAATCTGGTATTACCGAACCTATTGTATTAGCAAAACTTTATGCCTCCCTGAATTGCCTGCATTAACCCAATGCTGAAAACAGGGGAAGCTGATTCCCTTTCTTGCTGTTGAAAAGCTGCTAGAATCTCAATAACAGACCACTTATGTTCTGAGAGAAAGTGAGAGGCACTGACAATATCTCTAATCTTTGTATGAGCCTTCACCTTGAACGAAAATGGAATAAAAATATTTACCTTTGCAAGCCTCAGAATCCAAACATTCTCAAAATTTTGAGGAGCCACATTAAATTTTTGAGATACAGACAATAAAAAGGGTGCCTAAGTACAAGTGCACACTGAACACACTTGAGTGGTTAAGTAGCCAGCTGCGAATGCAAAAGCGTCCATAGCTGCTACCTCGAGGTAACTGCTAGGTTGCACGTGTGTTTCTCCTATAGCCCATGTACCTGGCAAGGGGAATGGTTATACGTAGTCCTGGGCTTTTTCTTTTTTTTTTTCAATAGGTGGTGGCTAGCTGATTCCATCTGTTTATGTATTTATCATTTGTGTGCATCTTATGTGCATGTGTTTGTGTCATGTTCTGATTGTTATAGTGCAGTGATGCAAGCATCTTTTTTTTAATATATTGCACTACAGTCATTTATTAAACTTTGTGTTGAAATGTACAAAATGTGGCCACCCAGTAATGGTTAGGACAGACAGCAGGATTGGCAAAAAATATGATGCAGATCCAATGCACTTGCTTGAATCGACATGAGGCGAAGCTTTCACGCAACGGTCAGTTGAACTCTAGAAAACTAACTGCAGTGTTTACAGTTATCCTTATTTCACCCGATGCAACACGTACTCATAGACAATGTTTGCTTATTCACCGCACAGGTCACATAATGTAATGTATACATAGCACGGTGAACTCACTAAAACGTTGGCTCACTAAGACTTCGAACTAACCGTGAGTCTGAGTTCGTTTCAGCCTGACTGAGTAGAATTTTGGTGAATACGAGTAAGAGCAAGCTCAGTTGAGTAAACTTTTAGTGAATATTGTCATGCGGTAGTCGGGGAAAGCTGATCCAAGTATAATTTTAGTGAATATGAGTCAAAGCAAGCTCGGCAAGTAGATTTTTGGTGAATATGACTCAGTGCAAGCTCACCCGAGTAAAATTTTGATGAATATAAGACGGAGAAAGCTTGGCTAAGTAGATATTTGGTGAATATGACTCGGTGCAAGCTTGCCTGAGTAGAATCTTTGTGAATATTAGTCAGATCAAGCTCGGCCAAGTACAATTTTGGTGAATATGAGTCAGAGCAAGCTCGGATAAGTAGAATTTTGGTGAATATGACTGAGCAAGCTCGATTGATTAATGATGGGATATGGTTATACGAGTTTATGCAGTAATACATGTAAGTGCAGACTCATTAGCAACATTGCCTCCATCTTGATGGGCTATACCTACGCCTCGTGATGAGTCTGCACTTTATGAGCTGTGGACATGCAAGACCCACCCACACTTGAAAAGATACTATCATTCATACGAAGGAATGCAACCGGCTGACTTCACTGCACAATTTTGATCTGCTTTTGTTTAATGAGTTATCTACTGCTTATAAAAACAAGGTGTTCGCCTGCTTTTCGCATATTGCATGTGTTTTACAGGAAGTAGAGACAGAGAAGCAAGAAAAGGCAAGGATGTTTATGGCTATGTAGTTTCTTAGAGTACTGCAATATGTTACAACCAGCATAAAAAAAGTAATTCGATGCACTGAAGTAAGCGAAATGTGCAATTACCTTTTAATGTGAGGGTTAATAGAGATGCAGTAAGGATACAAAGTCTGCAACACACTGAAGGTTTATTGGTTTTTTATTCAGGATAAAAATGATGCATCAGAAAAATTAGAAAAAAAACTGTTTAAATATTGCTTCGAAAATAAATTGGCAATACTGCTTATTCCCAGTCAAAGCGTGAAATATGCTATTGTAGAACATTCATTACGATATCCAGTTTGCACGTTCGCTTTGCGTCTCGCAGCGGAAGTAACAGAACCTTGAAATGAGATAATTCATTGGGAAAATGCGCATGAAAGCCCTAACCAACCGACTGCAAATAAATGGTCGCGCGTATAGCGTGACCTATTGACCACAGCATTTGTCCGTAGTTGCATATTCTTTAAATTGTTCCGTCCGTAAAAGCATACCGCGATAAAACTGTGGCGTTTTCGTATATCGCGAGTTGTCTCCAGAACCAGAAAATTGGGACGACATCCGAAGGCCATGCCTTCCCGTGAGGGACACCTCGTAGTATTTACCAACTCGCAGCGCGTGTGAATAACGGAAAATCACGCAAAAGTACGTACTATCAGCACCCGAAGCCAACCTAAAAAACAGCGTCGCCAGATTAGCAACGTAGCGTGTCAACAAACTCGTAGAAATCACAGAACCGAATCTGACCTACGAGTTTTTATCTGCACTGTTCGCGTGTCGGTGCTGATGTTACGTACCGTTTGCGCAATCCAAGGCTCCACTCAATTAGTTGCACTGTTCGAGGCTTGTTGATCCAATATTTATAGACAAAAAAGTATCTATAAACGTTGTGTTGAGCGACCGCCGCCATTTTCCAAAACAGACCGCGAAATACCTCTCGGCGCAATTTCGACGGAAAAATCGCTGCGATTGCTGCGACGTTGCGACGCTGCGACCAACCGGTTGGTCGCAGCGTCGCAACGTCGCAGCAAGCGACGGAAATCGCACTTCCGGTGCGATAATCGCAGTGCAAAATCGCACCATGTGAAACGGCCTTTAGAGTTTGTACTTGCTTGCATCTGTTGCTTTTGTATTTTGAATGGAAACATATAGCGTTGCAACTAACTGAAGCTCCCACCTCTCCTTTTTACGGCTGTATCAAAATGGCAGCACTGTGTAAACAGAAAGTCATGCGATCCACGGTGCAACAGCACTCCAGAGAAATACGATTTTCTCAACTTCTACTGCATATTTATTTCCAATGTTTCACAATGTGATAAAGAAGAACTTGAGAAACTTGCATAGACGGTGGCACCAGATTACCCTCTAGGTGTTATAGTGAGAAACTCTATGGCTTTCAGCTGCTGCAATTACAGTCAAATCTCAATACATCAAACTCAAACGGGCCCAAATTATGTTCAAATTAAAGGAAGCTCATTTAATGGAGACTGTAACCAAAAGTGCACCCCTCAGCAAAAACATGATAAAAAAAAGAAACCGAAGGCAGGGCCTGTGACGTGTCCGTCACGTGATCCTTCGGCTCCGGTATGGGAGAATGCAGGGAAGCAATTTCATTTGTCGAGGCTAAACGGGGGAAAACTGGAGAGAGTGTCTATGTTGGGTGGTTACACTAACCTCTTGAAATGGGTTCGTAGCACTTCAAATATTTCTAGCTCTGTTATTAATGAACTGATTTGAAAAATTCTCCTTAGGCAGTACACTCCTTAGAGGGCGCTTAACAACTTTGAGCATATAACCAAAATTTGCTATCTGGCCTGGTGCTATCTTTAAAAAGTTACTGAAAGAGGGACAACTCACTGATATCAGCCAGCAGGGCCATCTTTGTGTTTGCAGGTAACCGCTGAGTGTGGAAAGGCTGCAGCTGCTTCCTGTCTTCATCCTTTAAAGGAATGATCAAATAAGAATGTGTAAAGGATAGTGATCATTTTCGGAGTCGAGTCAGAGGAAAGGAAGCGAAGACAATCGAAAAGCACATTCTACTAGCCACTTTCGAGCACCTCTTGCGACAGGCTTCACATTTGAGTAATTGTAATCGAATGCTCCACGCACATTCAGCCGGTTCCTTCAGAGCAGTGTACTTCAGCTCGCAGCACTTGAAGGTGCTCTCACTTTCTCATAGGCAGCATGACCCAATTCAATGTAGCTCCAGTCATGTAGAGCTTCTACAACTTCGCACTGTTGGCATGCACATCTGCTGCAGCCTTTTTGGCAAGACTTTTGCATGTGTACACCTTGTGTGCTAACATTTGCAGCAAAAACTGCACTTATGTGTTTTACCTTCAGGCCTTCGACTACTCCCGCAAGTGGCAGAATGTTCGACTCGGGCATGCTCTTACTGGCTCAAATTATAAGTACGCTCCACCCAATTGCAATTCAGCTGCAATGTATGTGTAGTCCTCAACTGTAGTGATCCTACAGTACTTCTACAATGCACTAGCAGCATTACTTGACACCACATGAATCGCAGCCAACGCACTTTTATTTAGCAATGTTGAAATGGCTTGTCAGATTGCACTGAACTTTCTTCTTTTCAGTGTCTGTAAAAGAGGTACTCTGGATGTTAAAAAAAGAAGCCGCCGTTTCCTCACTCAACTGAGCAGCGGCACCTTACCTCCGGCAGTGCGCTGTGTGCATTTTTTTCTCCAGAGTGGCTGGGGCTCAACACGTTGTTTGTGGGTCGTTGGAATGTTATTTAGTTATTTATTATTTATGTTATTTAGTGCACTAGAAAATAAAGTTACGAGTTGTATAACCAGTAAAAGCCCACTTCTGCGGTAGTATTATCCAATTTCATGTGAAATTGGATAATACTACTGCGATAGCAGTATGAAAATACAATGCTCCTATGTTACGTTGGCCGGGAAAAGAAAAAGAAATGTATTATGCAGAATCATATCAACGAGATTCCACTGTACTACAGCTTCAATTAATACCACTTCGGACCTGTGATCACGGCAAGAAGTCCGAAAAATCAGACGGCGAAGGGTCTCAGCGACTGAAATTTTAGACGTCCTTATACGTTGGCTCTATGGGGTACGTGGCGGTGCTGCAAAGGCGTCCGAATCATCCGGCATGTCCGAAAAATTGATTTTTGACTGTATACACATTTGAGTGTACGAGGCGTGGGACTGCTATAATTTCTGGCTTTTTACTACAATTGCTGTATTTTGCTCTCTTGTGCATCCTGTACGCTTGACAGCTGTTCTTGATTTTCTACTCCATTACTATACTTGTTTTCCTTTCACACTATGTATGCTTGCTAGCACTGTATGCCATGTTTATGGGACATAGACTAGTCGAGCCTTATACAGGCCTTTTGGCTGTGCCTCAAAAATCCCAGCAAGGTGTTTAATAAAAATTATTTTTAAAAAAAGATTACAACACTGCAGCAGCACAATGAATGTGCCGTAAGAGCTGCAGGTTGATCGAAACCCAACTCACGCTTGCATCTGCCGGCAGACTGAACATGTGGCACCAGCCATCACAGCTGATGCTGAGAAACTTGTTCTGTTGAGAAAGAAAAAAAAAGAGAGAAATAATAGAATAAGAGACTTCAACTACACTGGCACTAGTTTCACTAACCAAGCCTTGAGAAAAGCACTGACAGAGCAACAAATGCTAATTTTTAGAGCAAAGCTATTCCACTATTAAGACAGTGCAGCCACTGAAAAACTAAAATATAAGTCCCTGAAATTAATGCGCCACGGCTATGAACGCTGTGGCTCATACCCTAGTCTATGACGATGGGGCGGACTTGGCGTTAAAGAACAAAGGATAGATGTTGCTAATGTTTTTTATCCCAATTATGTGCCAAGAAATAAACTACTGAAATGCTTCAGACAAAACTCTGAACAACCTAAAAGCCCGTTTAGGCTCCAGGTCTTTTCTTTTGAATCAATCTTTTTTTTTTCTTTTTTTTTTTTTTTTTATAACAGCTGCTGCACTGACTGGCTGCTCTTGATTACAGCAGTGGCAAAGTGGCACTGAAGCGCAGAAAGGAGTTGAACTGTAATTGTTTCGTTATTCCGGCCCATGAGATTGCAGTGGCTGCAGGATATAAAAGTGATGTAACTCTCTAGTATCAACATGCTTTCACTACGCTAGCCTCAGACGAGTTGTAGTACCCTACAGGATTTCCTAATTATACAGTTCAGTAGGCACACAGTCTGCAAGTGATAGACTCTGTGCAATGTATGTAGGTTAGGTGGGTAAGATGCACGTGATTTTCAGCATTGTTAGAGTCAAGCTTCACCTCACCTGAGAATCATTCAGGATGTCGCCAACAATCACAGTTGCCACCTGCAGTCAAGAGAGAATGTTTATCAGGCATTGATTTGTTTGAAAAATGAATTTCCTTAACTGTCCATAGTTGAGATCAGAGGCTCACATTAGCAGGCTGCAGCATTTACACCATGTGACAAGTTCAGCTAGATGGGGGTTAAAGGGTCCCTCACCAGGCACCATAGCAAATTTTAGTTAGTACACTGCAAGTTCTAAAATGTCGTCTCGGGATTGTTCTAGCAAAATAATTTTCCAATTTGGTTTATTATTTGAGGAGATAGAAGAAACCGAATGCCCTGTAACCATACCACCAGAAGGTATGGTGACAGAGGCCCTCTCTCCCTTTGCCTCGAGTAGCGTACGCAAGCGACATTTCTTCCTTTCTGTCTCCCATACAGGAGCTGAGGGACTGCGTCGAGTTAGCGTGACCAGCCCTGCCTGCTTTTTCTTTCTTCTCCTCCTTTTTTTTTTTTTTTTTTTGCTGCACGGCACATTTTTGGTGGCAGCGTTGAGTGTTCCACAATGGACGATTTATTGAAGTAACGTGTTATGGTGAGTGACGTTGCTAGGACTGCATTTTACGTCATGGCATTTCTGCACGTTACCTCGACTCTATGGCTGGGAGCGGTGCTTTCTCGAGAAGGAGGGCACAAGGCGTTTGGTTTAAAATTGCAGCTGTTTTCACGGCACGCCGCACTGTAATACTTTGCAGACATGATTGGGAGCACGTAAAGTATGCCTGGGCTTGTCTGTTTAAAATGGCCAAACCTGGTGAGGGACTCTTTAAGGTAAAGCTTACACATAACAGTTGACAATCCCGAAATAACGACCGACTTCCTGGAGAAGGGACAAGGAAATTAACTCTCAGTATGGCAACTCCCCAGACCAACTCCCCTGACAGTTTGTGAAGCTAAGGTAAGTGAAGGGTAAGAGTTTAGGCTTGCCCGTAATCCTATTACCATTCATGGAATACCAGGTTGCTCGAGAAGGTAGAAGTGAGCAGCTGTGTTTCTGGTGCCAGCTTGTGATTCAGGGTTAAACCAGAGAGGATATGGAGTTATTATTGCAGTAACCAACCATATTTTACTGAGCTGCTGGTGTAAAGTACCGGCAGAGACGTAATCAACAGTCAGTTTTTTTTTGTTTTTTTTTTTTTCGTGTACATTATTTTCTGTCAATGAGAACACCCATGCAACACGTTTCTAATGTGTTTTTACTGGACAAAGCGTTCCCAAGATCTCACTGCTAACCTTGTTATTGCCGTTCAAATCTCTGATAATACGGCATTCTCTGATAACTGATAACACACACAATCTAAAGCTCTATAATGAAAGTGCTTTTATTAAGATGAGGAGACAAACTCTACATTCCTGATCAGACTTCGCATAAAGTAGGAGAAAGCAGACGACCCCCCCCAACATGAAGTGCAGCCTCAATCGACAACCTTCATATGTCACAAGCTCTGCTCGAATAATGACAATACACGGCAGCTAACCTCCTCTATGTGACATAAGCACACCCCAGCTATGAAGCTGTTAGCCAGCAGTGCTCTTGACAGTGGCAGAGGTTTTAAGGGGTCCTGAACCATTCGTCAGGCTTGATGAAAAATGCAGTCTGCAGATAGTGTACGCTGCTGTGAATATCTCAGCCAAATTTTGCAGTTGTGTACAGCGTGTGGAGCTCACAAGTGGTGTGCGCAAGTCACATAGTCTCAAACACTCTCTTTTCAAGCAAGGCATTCTCCTCACCCGCTTCAAACGCTGCCGTTGGCTTACATATGTCATCACATGCAAGATTCCATACACGGCTGCTACTGGCTGATAGCTGAACATGAATCAAGAAGTGTATTTGGATCAGGGTGCTTCTTCCTACTGCTACGGTGTATACAAGTATAGAGCACTTATAACGTAACCGCTTTATAGTGCAGGACCGGATATAGTATGGTCTTTTCAGACTCCCGTTAATTTTCCCATAGCACTCCATGTATACGCATACCGCTTACAGTGCAGCCGCGTGAGGCGAATACCGGTTATACTGCGGCTTGGGAAAATCTCCGCCGACAAGGGCGGTAGCGAGCACGCTTCTCAACAAGGTCCGTGCTCCCAGGCCGGCGTATGCATTATTCAATGCAATCAAACTCTCGTTAATTCGGACTTATTTGGCTGCACCATCGGTTAATTCAGACTACAGTCGGAGCTCGGTGAGCGAGGAGCGCCGCAAATGTGCGACGCAAAAGAGCAAGAACGGCGCTAGCGGCCAACAGAAACGAAGCGGCGGAGTCCGCATCAGCCACACAGCCATCAGTTTTTCAGAAATCGTACGTGAATGACATCAACGCCAGAACGCTTGAGCCTATTTGTGTCTTTAAAGCCTGTATTTCTTGCGTTTACCGCAGCGCATAACAACCGCGTTGGCCACGGGCTTTCATAACTGTGTAGTTCGTCATGCCACGATCGCGTCAGATAGCGGCCGCGGTCTTTCCTCCGCAGTGGTTGCCGGCGAACAGTAATTTGTTTTACTCGGTATGCGCG